>NW_028138792.1:0-116546 GCF_964270905.1 Leucopleurus acutus | reverse complement strand
AGAGATTGAAATGAGCACAGATACCGTTCCATAAGCCAAATATGTAATAGACAAGAGCTACTCCTTGCTCAATGAAGTGGACTCAAAACTCCATATTAAACGCCTAAGAATCTACCTGACTAGTAAGAATCTTAAAACCTATGGATTTATATGTCTCCGAAAGAGAATCAAGCGTGTGTACAGCGGCATAAATGCAGCAGTGATAGGATTGCTGAGGTTCGGTGAGCAAATGCAGACCCTTTGAAGTCATATTGCATGGTACCCATTCCATGGGTCTCAACTCTCCAGGTTTAAGGGATTCTTCCTTTAGCTAAAACATGCATGTGGAACCCAGAGTATGATCAACCGTGTGATTGGGAAACGTGTTCAAATGTGTCTCAGTTTTCGTCCCCTGGTACTCGGGTGCAACATTCCAGACGCTTTACTAACACTCTCCCCACTTGGAGAGTCAGTGCCTTTAACCTCCTGTTTGGCCCAGTTTGCAATTTCTGTGGAAAATGAACAGGAATAGGGAGAACCAATGAGAGACTAGGTGGAGGTGTCCGGACGGGCAAATTTAACTCTCATTTCCCACCAGGAAGAGGAATTAACCAAAGGCTCAGCATGCCGTGCCGGAACCAAACTAGGGCCTGAAGCAATCCTGCGGTGTTGCGGCCAGCTCACAAGAAAGCGAGTTGAAGAAAGGAGCTCAGGGTCACTGTAATTCACAAACCTGCAGAGTTATAAATGACAGCTATCTTCCAAAAATATATTGAAGTAAGGCTGCCAAGAGGAGTTGAAAGCGGGGCAGAATTGCAGGAAACCGATTTCAGGAGGTAGACTGGAATTGCATGTAAAGCATAGGAAAAGAGGCAGAACGTCCACAATGATACACTTGGCCAAAAAGGGCGTATGCGTTTTTTCCTGAATATATTCAGGGAAAAAAGCATACGCCCTTTTTGGCCAACCAAGCAAGCTTGCAAAGGAAATCTGCACTACAATGAAGTCTCACTGTCCCCCGGTCAAAAGGGCCATCTGAAAAAAGTGTAAAATTCAGAAAGGCAGGACAGGCCATGGAGAACTGGGAGCCTAGTTATGCTGATGGGCGGGATGTAAATTGCCAGCAGCCACTCTGGAGAAGTGTATGGTGTTTCCTGAAACATCCAAAAAACAAAGCAACAGAGCCTAGGGCACTTCCACTTATGGTCCTATAGCTTAGGGAAATTAAAATCAAAAAGACACAGCCACCCCAAAGTTTGGGACGGCTCTGTTTACAAGAACCTAGTTTACGGTACAAGTTGAATATCACAGAAAGCGAAAAATGGATAAAGAAATTGTGGTACTTACGTACAATGCAATATCACTCAGCAATGAAATCTATGTCATCAGGTCCGTAGCAGCATAATGAGTGGATTCAGGTACGATGATTCTAAGTGAAATTAGTCACACAGAAAAAGAAACATCATAAGATATCACTAATACACGGAATGTAAACTTGGCTACACAAGAACTGAATTACAAAACAGAACAGGGTGTCAAATGTAGAAAACCAAGTTATGCTTGCTTAAGGGGACGGGTGAGTTGGGGTGCTGCATAAAACCAGAGATTGAAATGAGCACAGATACCGTTCCATAAGCCAAATATGTAATAGACAAGAGCTACTCCTTGCTCAACGAAGTGGACTCAACACTCCATATTAAACGCCTAAGAATATACCTGACTAGTAAGAATCTTAAAACCTATGGATTTATATGTCTCCGAAAGAGAATCAAGCGTTTGTACAGCGGCATAAACGCAGCAGTGATAGGATTGCTGAGGTTCGGTGAGCAAATGCAGACCCTTTGAAGTCATATTGCATGGTACCCATTCCATGGGTCTCAACTCTCCAGGTTTAAGGGATTCTTCCTTCAGCTAAAACATGCATGTGGAACCCACAGTATGATCCACCGTGTGATCGGGAAACGTGTTCAAATGTGTCTCAGTTTTCGTTTCCTGGTACTCGGGTGCAACATTCCAGACGCTTTACTAACACTCTCCCCACTTGGAGAGTCAGTGCCTTTAACCTCCTGTTTGGCCCAGTTTGCAATTTCTGTGGAAAATGAACAGGAATAGGGAGAACCAATGAGAGACTAGGTGGAGGTGTCCGGACGGGCAAATTTAACTCTCATTTCCCACCAGGAAGAGGAATTAACCAAAGGCTCAGCGTGCCATGCCGGAACCACACTAGGACCAGAAGCAATCCTGCGGTGTTGCGGCCAGCTCACAAGAAAGCGAGTTGAAGAAAGGAGCTCAGGGGCACTGTAATTCACAAACCTGCAGAGTTATAAAGGACAGCTATCTTCCAAAAATATATTGAAGTAAGGCTGCCAAGAGGAGTTGAAAGGGGGGCAGAATTGCAGGAAACCGATTTCAGGAGGTAGACTGGAATTGCATGTAAAGCATAGGAAAAGAGGCAGAACGTCCACAATGATGCACTTGGCCAAAAAGTGCGTATGCATTTCTTCCTGAATATATTCAGGAAAAAACGCATACGCCCTTTTTGGCCAACCAAGCAAGCTTGCAAAGGAAATCTGCACTACAATGAAGTCTCACTGCCCCCCGGTCAAAAGGGCCATCTGAAAAAAGTGTAAAATCCAGAAAGGCAGGACAGGCCATGGAGAACTGGGAGCCTAGTTATGCTGATGGGCGGGATGTTAATTGCCAGCAGCCACTCTGGAGAAGTGTATGGTGTTTCCTGAAACATCCAAAAAACAAAGCAACAGAGCCTAGGGCACTTCCACTTATGGTCCTATAGCTTAGGGAAATTAAAATCAAAAAGACACAGCCACCCCAAAGTTTGGGACGGCTCTGTTTACAAGAACCTCGTTTACGGTACAAGTTCAATATCACAGAAAGCGAAAAATGGATAAAGAAATTGTGGTACTTACGTACAATGCAATATCACTCAGCAATGAAATCTATGTCATCAGGCCCGTAGCAGCATAATGAGTGGATTCAGGTACGATGATTCTAAGTGAAATTAGTCACACAGAAAAAGAAACATCATAAGATATCACTAATACACGGAATGTAAACTTGGCTACACAAGAACTGAATTACAAAACAGAACAGGGTGTCAAATGTAGAAAACCAACTTATGCTTGCTTAAGGGGAAGGGTGAGTTGGGGTGCTGCATAAAACCAGAGATTGAAATGAGCACAGATACCGTTCCATAAGCCAAATATGTAATAGACAAGAGCTACTCCTTGCTCAACGAAGTGGACTCAACACTCCATATTAAACGCCTAAGAATATACCTGACTAGTAAGAATCTTAAAACCTATGGATTTATATGTCTCCGAAAGAGAATCAAGCGTGTGTACAGCGGCATAAATGCAGCAGTGATAGGATTGCTGAGGTTCGGTGAGCAAATGCAGACCCTTTGAAGTCATATTGCATGGTACCCATTCCATGGGTCTCAACTCTCCAGGTTTAAGGGATTCTTCCTTCAGCTAAAACATGCATGTGGAACCCAGAGTATGATCTACCGTGTGATCGGGAAACGTGTTCAAATGTGTCTCAGTTTTCGTTCCCTGGTACTCGGGTGCAACATTCCAGACGCTTTACTAACACTCTCCCCACTTGGAGAGTCAGTGCCTTTAACCTCCTGTTTGGCCCAGTTTGCAATTTCTGTGGAAAATGAACAGGAATAGGGAGAACCAATGAGAGACTAGGTGGAGGTATCCGGACGGGCAAATTTAACTCTCATTTCCCACCAGGAAGAGGAATTAACCAAAGGCTCAGCATGCCGTGCCGGAATCAAACTAGGGCCTGAAGCAATCCTGCGGTGTTGTGGCCAGCTCACAAGAAAGCGAGTTGAAGAAAGGAGCTCAGGGGCACTGTAATTCACAAACCTGCAGAGTTATAAATGACAGCTATCTTCCAAAAATATATTGAAGTAAGGCTGCCAAGAGGAGTTGAAAGCGGGGCAGAATTGCAGGAAACCGATTTCTGGAGGTACACTGGAATTGCATGTAAAGCATAGGAAAAGAGGCAGAACGTCCACAATGATGCACTTGGCCAAAAAGGGCGTATGCGTTTTTTCCTGAATATATTCAGGAAAAAACGCATATGCCCTTTTTGGCCAACCAAGCAAGCTTGCAAAGGAAATCTGCACTACAATGAAGTCTCACTGCCCCCGGGTCAAAAGGGCCATCTGAAAAAAGTGTAAAATCCAGAAAGGCAGGACAGGCCATGGAGAACTGGGAGCCTTGTTATGCTGATGGGCGGGATGTAAATTGCCAGCAGCCACTCTGGAGAAGTGTATGGTGTTTCCTGAAACATCCAAAAAACAAAGCAACAGAGCCTAGGGCACTTCCACTTATGGTCCTATAGCTTAGGGAAATTAAAATCAAAAAGACACAGCCACCCCAAAGTTTGGGACAGCTCTGTTTACAAGAACCTCGTTTACCGAACAAGTTCAATATCACAGAAAGCGAAAAATGGATAAAGAAGTTGTGGTACTTATGTACAATGCAATATCACTCAGCAATGAAATCTATGTCATCAGGCCCGTAGCAGCATAATGAGTGGATTCAGGTACGATGATTCTAAGTGAAATTAGTCACACAGAAAAAGAAACATCATAAGATATCACTAATACACGGAATGTAAACTTGGCTACACAAGAACTGAATTACAAAACAGAACAGGGTGTCAAATGTAGAAAACCAACTTATGCTTGCTTAAGGGGACGGGTGAGTTGGGGTGCTGCATAAAACCAGAGATTGAAATGAGCACAGATACCGTTCCATAAGCCAAATATGTAATAGACAAGAGCTACTCCTTGCTCAACGAAGTGGACTCAACACCCCATATTAAACGCCTAAGAATATACCTGACTAGTAAGAATCTTAAAACCTATGGATTCATATGTCTCCGAAAGAGAATCAAGCGTGTGTACAGCGGCATAAACGCAGCAGTGATAGGATTGCTGAGGTTCGGTGAGCAAATGCAGACCCTTTGAAGTCATATTGCATGGTACCCATTTCATGGGTCTCAACTCTCCAGGTTTAATGGATTCTTCCTTCAGCTAAAACATGCATGTGGAACCCAGAGTATGATCAACCGTGTGATCGGGAAACGTGTTCAAATGTGTCTCAGTTTTCGTCCCCTGGTACTCGGGTGCAACATTCCAGACGCTTTACTAACACTCTCCCCACTTGGAGAGTCAGTGCCTTTAACCTCCTGTTTGGCCCAGTTTGCAATTTCTGTGGAAAATGAACAGGAATAGGGAGAACCAATGAGAGACTAGGTGGAGGTGTCCGGACGGGCAAATTTAACTCTCATTTCCCACCAGGAAGAGGAATTAACCAAAGGCTCAGCATGCCGTGCCGGAACCAAACTAGGGCCTGAAGCAATCCTGCGGTGTTGCGGCCAGCTCACAAGAAAGCGAGTTGAAGAAAGGAGCTCAGGGGCACTGTAATTCACAAACCTGCAGAGTTATAAATGACAGCTATCTTCCAAAAATATATTGAAGTAAGGCTGCCAAGAGGAGTTGAAAGCGGGGCAGAATTGCAGGAAACCGATTTCAGGAGGTAGACTGGAATTGCATGTAAAGCATAGGAAAAGAGGCAGAACGTCCACAATGATACACTTGGCCAAAAAGGGCGTATGCGTTTTTTCCTGAATATATTCAGGGAAAAACGCATACGCCCTTTTTGGCCAACGAAGCAAGCTTGCAAAGGAAATCTGCACTACAATGAAGTCTCACTGTCCCCCGGTCAAAAGGGCCATCTGAAAAAAGTGTAAAATCCAGAAAGGCAGGACAGGCCATGGAGAATTGGGAGCCTAGTTATGCTGATGGGCGGGATGTAAATTGCCAGCAGCCACTCTGGAGAAGTGTATGGTGTTTCCTGAAACATCCAAAAAACAAAGCAACAGAGCCTAGGGCACTTCCACTTATGGTCCTATAGCTTAGGGAAATTAAAATCAAAAAGACACAGCCACCCCAAAGTTTGGGACGGCTCTGTTTACAAGAACCTAGTTTACGGTACAAGTTGAATATCACAGAAAGCGAAAAATGGATAAAGAAATTGTGGTACTTACGTACAATGCAATATCACTCAGCAATGAAATCTATGTCATCAGGCCCGTAGCAGCATAATGAGTGGATTCAGGTACGATGATTCTAAGTGAAATTAGTCACACAGAAAAAGAAACATCATAAGATATCACTAATACACGGAATGTAAACTTGGCTACACAAGAACTGAATTACAAAACAGAACAGGGTGTCAAATGTAGAAAACCAAGTTATGCTTGCTTAAGGGGACGGGTGAGTTGGGGTGCTGCATAAAACCAGAGATTGAAATGAGCACAGATACCGTTCCATAAGCCAAATATGTAATAGACAAGAGCTACTCCTTGCTCAACGAAGTGGACTCAACACTCCATATTAAACGCCTAAGAATATACCTGACTAGTAAGAATCTTAAAACCTATGGATTTATATGTCTCCGAAAGAGAATCAAGCGTGTGTACAGCGGCATAAACGCAGCAGTGATAGGATTGCTGAGGTTCGGTGAGCAAATGCAGACCCTTTGAAGTCATATTGCATGGTACTGTTCCATAAGCCAAATATGTAATAGACAAGAGCTACTCCTTGCTCAACGAAGTGGACTCAACACTCCATATTAAACGCCTAAAAATATACCTGACTAGTAAGAATCTACCTGACTAGTAAGAATCTTACTATGGTGTGGTACTTATGTGGTACTTATGTACAATGCAATATCACTCAGCAATGAAATCTATGTCATCAGGCCCGTAGCATCATAATGAGTGGATTCAGGTACGATGATTCTAAGTGAAATAAGTCACACGGAAAAAGGAACATCATAAGATATCACTACTACACGGAATGTAAACTTGGCTACACAAGAACTGAATTACAAAACAGAACAGGGTGTCAAATGTACAAAACCAACTTATGCTTGCTTAAGGGGAAAGGTGACTTGGGGTGCTGCATAAAACCAGAGATTGAAATTAGCACAGATACCGTTCCATAAGCCAAATATGTAATAGACAAGAGCTACTCCTTGCTCAACGAAGTGGACTCAACACCCCATATTAAACGCCTAAGAATATACCTGACTAGTAAGAATCTACCTGACTAGTAAGAATCTTAAAACCTATGTATTTATATGTCTCCGAAAGAGAATCAAGCGTGTGTACAGCGGCATAAACGCAGCAGTGATAGGATTGGTGAGGTTCGGTGAGCAAATGCAGACCCTTTGAAGTCATATTGCATGGTACCCATTCCATGGGTCTCAACTCTCCCTGTTTAAGGGATTCTTCCTTCAGCTAAAACATTCATGTGGAACCCAGAGTATGATCCACCGTGTGATCGGAAAACGTGTTCAAACGTGTCTCAGTTTTCGTCCCCTGGTACTCGGGTACAACATTCCAGATGCTTTACTAACACTCTCCCCACATGGAGAGTCAGTGCCTTTAACCTCCTGTATGGCCCAGTTTGCAATTTCTATGGAAAATGAACAGGAATAGGGAGAACCAATGAGAGACTAGGTGGAGGTGTCCAGACGGGCAAATTTAACTCTCATTTCCCACCAGGAAGAGGAATTAACCAAAGGCTCAGCGTGCCATGCCGGAACCACACTAGGACCAGAAGCAATCCTGCGGTGTTGCGGCCAGCTCACAAGAAAGCGAGTTGAAGAAAGGAGCTCAGGGGCACTGTAATTCACAAACCTGCAGAGTTATAAATGACAGCTATCTTCCAAAAATATATTGAATTAGGCTGCCAAGAGGAGTTGAAAGCGGGGCAGAATTGCAGGAAACCGATTTCAGGAGGTACACTGGAATTGCATGTAAAGCATAGGAAAAGAGGCAGAACGTCCACAATGATGCACTTGGCCAAAAAGGGCGTATGCGTTTTTTTCTGAATATATTCAGGAAAAAACGCATACGCCCTTTTTGGCCAACCAAGCAAGCTTGCAAAGGAAATCTGCACTACAATGAAGTCTCACTGCCCCCCGGTCAAAAGGGCCATCTGAAAAAAGTGTAAAATCCAGAAAGGCAGGACAGGCCATGGAGAACTGGGAGCCTAGTTATGCTGATGGGCGGGATGTAAATTGCCAGCAGCCACTCTGGAGAAGTGTATGGTGTTTCCTGAAACATCCAAAAAACAAAGCAACAGAGCCTAGGGCACTTCCACTTATGGTCCTATAGCTTAGGGAAATTAAAATCAAAAAGACACAGCCACCCCAAAGTTTGGGACGGCTCTGTTTACAAGAACCTCGTTTATGGTACAAGTTCAATATCACAGAAAGCGAAAAATGGATAAAGAAATTGTGGTAGTTACGTACAATGCAATATCACTCAGCAATGAAATCTATGTCATCAGTCCCGTAGCAGCATAATGAGTGGATTCAGGTAGGATGATTCTAAGTGAAATTAGTCACACAGAAAAAGAAACATCATAAGATATCACTAATACACGGAATGTAAACTTGGCTACACAAGAACTGAATTACAAAACAGAACATGGTGTCCAATGTAGAAAACCAACTTATGCTTGCTTAAGGGGACGGGTGAGTTGGGGTGCTGCATAAAACCAGAGATTGAAATTAGCACAGATACCGTTCCATAAGCCAAATATGTAATAGACAAGAGCTACTCCTTGCTCAACGAAGTGGACTCAACACACCATATTAAACGCCTAAGAATATACCTGACTAGTAAGAATCTACCTGACTAGTAAGAATCTTAAAACCTATGGATTTATATGTCTCCGAAAGAGAATCAAGCGTGTGTACAGCGGCATAAACGCAGCAGTGATAGGATTGCTGAGGTTCGGTGAGCAAATGCAGACCCTTTGAAGTCATATTGCATGGTACCCATTCCATGGGTCTCAACTCTCCCTGTTTAAGGGATTCTTCCTTCAGCTAAAACATGCATGTGGAACCCAGAGTATGATCCACCGTGTGATTGGAAAACGTGTTCAAATGTGTCTCAGTTTTCGTCCCCTGGTACTCGGGTGCAACATTCCAGACGCTTTACTAACACAATCCCCACTTGGAGAGTCCGTGCCTTTAAACTCCTGTTTGGCCCAGTTTGCAATTTCTGTGGAAAATGAACAGGAATAGGGAGAACCAATGAGAGACTAGGTGGAGGTGTCCAGACGGGCAAATTTAACTCTCATTTCCCACCAGGAAGAGGAATTAACCAAAGGCTCAGCGTGCCATGCCGGAACCACACTAGGACCAGAAGCAATCCTGCGGTGTTGCGGCCAGCTCACAAGAAAGCGAGTTGAAGAAAGGAGCTCAGGGGCACTGTAATTCACAAACCTGCAGAGTTATAAAGGACAGCTATCTTCCAAAAATATATTGAAGTAAGGCTGCCAAGAGGAGTTGAAAGGGGGGCAGAATTGCAGGAAACCGATTTCAGGAGGTAGACTGGAATTGCATGTAAAGCATAGGAAAAGAGGCAGAACGTCCACAATGATGCACTTGGCCAAAAAGGGCGTATGCGTTTTTTCCTGAATATATTCAGGAAAAAACGCATACGCCCTTTTTGGCCAACGAAGCAAGCTTGCAAAGGAAATCTGCACTACAATGAAGTCTCACTGCCCCCCGGTCAAAAGGGCCATCTGAAAAAAGTGTAAAATCCAGAAAGGCAGGACAGGCCATGGAGAACTGGGAGCCTAGTTATGCTGATGGGCGGGATGTAAATTGCCAGCAGCCACTCTGGAGAAGTGTATGGTGTTTCCTGAAACATCCAAAAAACAAAGCAACAGAGCCTAGGGCACTTCCACTTATGGTCCTATAGCTTAGGGAAATTAATATCAAAAAGACACAGCCACCCCAAAGTTTGGGACGGCTCTGTTTACAAGAACCTCGTTTACGGTACAAGTTCAATATCACAGAAAGCGAAAAATGGATAAAGAAATTGTGGTACTTACGTACAATGCAATATCACTCAGCAATGAAATCTATGTCAACAGGCCCGTAGCAGCATAATGAGTGGATTCAGGTACGATGATTCTAAGTGAAATTAGTCACACAGGAAAAGAAACATCATAAGATATCACTAATACACGGAATGTAAACTTGGCTACACAAGAACTGAATTACAAAACAGAACAGGGTGTCAAATGTAGAAAACCAACTTATGCTTGCTTAAGGGGACGGGTGAGTTGGGGTGCTGCATAAAACCAGAGATTGAAATGAGCACAGATACCGTTCCATAAGCCAAATATGTAATAGACAAGAGCTACTCCTTGCTCAACGAAGTGGACTCAACACCCCATATTAAACGCCTAAGAATCTACCTGACTAGTAAGAATCTTAAAACCTATGGATTTATATGTCTCCCAAAGAGAATCAAGCGTGTGTACAGCAGCATAAACGCAGCAGTGATAGGATTGGTGAGGTTCGGTGAGCAAATGCAGACCCTTCGAAGTCATATTGCATGGTACACATTCCATGGGTCTCAACACTCCAGGTTTAAGGGATTCTTCCTTTAGCTAAAACATGCATGTGGAACCCAGAGTATGATCCACCGTGTGATCGGGAAAAGTGTTCAAATGTGTCTCAGTTTTCGTCCCCTGGTACTCGGGTGCAACATTCCAGACGCTTTACTAACACTCTCCCCACTTGGAGAGTCAGTGCCTTTAACCTCCTGTTTGGCCCAGTTTGCAATTTCTGTGGAAAATGAACAGGAATAGAGAGAACCAATGAGAGACTAGGTGGAGGTGTCCGGACGGGCAAATTTAACTCTCATTTCCCACCAGGAAGAGGAATTAACCAAAGGCTCAGCATGCCGTGCCGGAACCAAACTAGGGCCTGAAGCAATCCTGCGGTGTTGCGGCCAGCTCACAAGAAAGCGAGTTGAAGAAAGGAGCTCAGGGGCACTGTAATTCACAAACCTGCAGAGTTATAAATGACAGCTATCTTCCAAAAATATATTGAAGTAAGGCTGCCAAGAGGAGTTGAAAGCAGGGCAGAATTGCAGGAAAACGATTTCAGGAGGTAGACTGGAATTGAATGTAAAGCATAGGAAAAGATGCAGAACGTCCACAATGATGCACTTGCCCAAAAAGGGCATATGCGTTTTTTCCTGAATATATTCAGGAAAAAACGCATACGCCCTTTTTGGCCAACGAAGCAAGCTTGCAAAGGAAATCTGCACTACAATGAAGTCTCACTGCCCCCCAGTCAAAAGGGCCATCTGAAAAAAGTGTAAAATCCAGAAAGGCAGGACAGGCCATTGAGAATTGGGAGCCTTGTTATGCTGATGGGCGGGATGTAAATTGCCAGCAGCCACTCTGGAGAAGTGTATGGTGTTTCCTGAAACATCCAAAAAACAAAGCAACAGAGCCTAGGGCACTTCCACTTATGGTCCTATAGCTTAGGGAAATTAAAATCAAAAAGACACAGCCACCCCAAAGTTTGGGACGGCTCTGTTTACAAGAACCTCGTTTACGGTACAAGTTCAATATCACAGAAAGCGAAAAATGGATAAAGAAATTGTGGTACTTACGTACAATGCAATATCACTCAGCAATGAAATCTATGTCATCAGGCCCGTAGCAGCATAATGAGTGGATTCAGGTACGATGATTCTAAGTGAAATTAGTCACACAGAAAAAGAAACATCATAAGATATCACTAATACACGGAATGTAAACTTGGCTACACAAGAACTGAATTACAAAACAGAACAGGGTGTCAAATGTAGAAAACCAACTTATGCTTGCTTAAGGGGACGGGTGAGTTGGGGTGCTGCATAAAACCAGAGATTGAAATGAGCACAGATACCGTTCCATAAGCCAAATATGTAATAGACAAGAGCTACTCCTTGCTCAACGAAGTGGACTCAACACCCCATATTAAACGCCTAAGAATCTACCTGACTAGTAAGAATCTTAAAACCTATGGATTTATATGTCTCCGAAAGAGAATCAAGCGTGTGTACAGCGGCATAAATGCAGCAGTGATAGGACTGCTGAGGTTCGGTGAGCAAATGCAGACCCTTTGAAGTCATATTGCATGGTACCCATTCCATGGGTCTCAACTCTCCCTGTTTAAGGGATTCTTCCTTCAGCTAAAACATGCATGTGGAACCCAGAGTATGATCCACCGTGTGATTGGAAAACGTGTTCAAATGTGTCTCAGTTTTCGTCCCCTGGTACTCGGGTGCAACATTCCAGACGCTTTACTAACACTCTCCCCACTTGGAGAGTCTGTGCCTTTAACCTCTTGTATGGCCCAATTTGCAATTTCTGTGGAAAATGAACAGGAATAGGGAGAACCAATGAGAGACTAGGTGGAGGTGTCTGGACGGGCAAATTTAACTCTCATTTCCCACCAGGAAGAGGAATTAACCAAAGGCTCAGCATGCCGTGCCGGAACCAAACTAGGGCCTGAAGCAATCCTGCGGTGTTGCGGCCAGCTCACAAGAAAGCGAGTTGAAGAAAGGAGCTCAGGGGCACTGTAATTCACAAACCTGCAGAGTTATAAATGACAGCTATCTTCCAAAAATATATTGAAGTAAGGCTGCCAAGAGGAGTTGAAAGCGGGGCAGAATTGCAGGAAACCGATTTCAGGAGGTAGACTGGAATTGCATGTAAAGCATAGGAAAAGAGGCAGAACGTCCACAATGATACACTTGGCCAAAAAGGGCGTATGCGTTTTTTCCTGAATATATTCAGGGAAAAACGCATACGCCCTTTTTGGCCAACCAAGCAAGCTTGCAAAGGAAATCTGCACTACAATGAAGTCTCACTGTCCCCCGGTCAAAAGGGCCATCTGAAAAAAGTGTAAAATCCAGAAAGGCAGGACAGGCTATTGAGAACTGGGAGCCTTGTTATGCTGATGGGCGGGATGTAAATTGCCAGCAGCCACTCTGGAGAAGTGTATGGTGTTTCCTGAAACATCCAAAAAACAAAGCAACAGAGCCTAGGGCACTTCCACTTATGGTCCTATAGCTTAGGGAAATTAAAATCAAAAAGACACAGCCACCCCAAAGTTTGGGACGGCTCTGTTTACAAGAACCTCGTTTATGGTACAAGTTCAATATCACAGAAAGCGAAAAATGGATAAAGAAATTGTGGTACTTACGTACAATGCAATATCACTCAGCAATGAAATCTATGTCATCAGGCCCGTAGCAGCATAATGAGTGGATTCAGGTACGATGATTCTAAGTGAAATTAGTCACACAGAAAATGAAACATCATAAGATATCATTAATACATGGAATGTAAACTTGGCTACACAAGAACTGAATTACAAAACAGAACAGGGTGTCAAATGTAGAAAACCAACTTATGCTTGCTTAAGGGGACGGGTGAGTTGGGGTACTGCATAAAACCAGAGATTGAAATGAGCACAGATACCGTTCCATAAGCCAAATATGTAATAGACAAGAGCTACTCCTTGCTCAACGAAGTGGACTCAACACTCCATATTAAACGCCTAAGAATCTACCTGACTAGTAAGAATCTACCTGACTAGTAAGAATCTTAAAACCTATGGATTTATATGTCTCCAAAAGAGAATCAAGCGTGTGTACAGCGGCATAAACGCAGCAGTGATAGGATTGGTGAGGTTCGGTGAGCAAATGCAGACCCTTTGAAGTCATATTGCATGGTACCCATTCCATGGGTCTCAACTCTCCATGTTTAAGGGATTCTTCCTTCAGCTAAAACATGCATGTGGAACCCAGAGTATGATCCACCGTGTGATCGGGAAACGTGTTCAAATGTGTCTCAGTTTTCGTCCCCTGGTACTCGGTTGCAACATTCCAGATGCTTTACTAACACTCTCCCCACTTGGAGAGTCAGTGCCTTTAACCTCCTGTTTGGCCCAGTTTGCAATTTCTGTGGAAAATGAACAGGAATTGGGAGAACCAATGAGAGACTAGGTGGAGGTGTCCGGACGGGCAAATTTAACTCTCATTTCCCACCAGGAAGAGGAATTAACCAAAGGCTCAGCATGCCGTGCCGGAACCAAACTAGGGCCTGAAGCAATCCTGCGGTGTTGCGGCCAGCTCACAAGAAAGCGAGTTGAAGAAAGGAGCTCAGGGGCACTGTAATTAACAAACCTGCAGAGTTATAAATGACAGCTATCTTCCAAAAATATATTGAAGTAAGGCTGCCAAGAGGAGTTGAAAGCGGGGCAGAATTGCAGGAAACCGATTTCAGGAGGTACACTGGAATTGCATGTAAAGCATAGGAAAAGAGGCAGAACGTCCACAATGATGCACTTGGCCAAAAAGGGCGTATGCGTTTTTTCCTGAATATATTCAGGAAAAAACGCATACGCCCTTTTTGGCCAACCAAGCAAGCTTGCAAAGGAAATCTGCACTACAATGAAGTCTCACTGCCCCCCGGTCAAAAGGGCCATCTGAAAAAAGTGTAAAATCCAGAAAGGCAGGACAGGCCATGGAGAACTGGGAGCCTTGTTATGCTGATGGGCGGGATGTAAATTGCCAGCAGCCACTCTGGAGAAGTGTATGGTGTTTCCTGAAACATCCAAAAAACAAAGCAACAGAGCCTAGGGCACTTCCACTTATGGTCCTATAGCTTAGGGAAATTAAAATCAAAAAGACACAGCCACCCCAAAGTTTGGGACGGCTCTGTTTACAAGAACCTCGTATACCGAACAAGTTCAATATCACAGAAAGCGAAAAATGGATAAAGAAGTTGTGGTACTTATGTACAATGCAATATCACTCAGCAATGAAATCTATGTCATCAGGCCCGTAGCAGCATAATGAGTGGATTCAGGTACGATGATTCTAAGTGAAATTAGTCACACAGAAAAAGAAACATCATAAGATATCACTAATACACGGAATGTAAACTTGGCTACACAAGAACTGAATTACAAAACAGAACAGGGTGTCAAATGTAGAAAACCAACTTATGCTTGCTTAAGGGGACGGGTGAGTTGGGGTGCTGCATAAAACCAGAGATTGAAATGAGCACAGATACCGTTCCATAAGCCAAATATGTAATAGACAAGAGCTACTCCTTGCTCAACGAAGTGGACTCAACACCCCATATTAAACGCCTAAGAATATACCTGACTAGTAAGAATCTACCTGACTAGTAAGAATCTTAAAACCTATGGATTTATATGTCTCCGAAAGAGAATCAAGCGTGTGTACAGCGGCATAAACGCAGCAGTGATAGGATTGGTGAGGTTCGGTGAGCAAATGCAGACCCTTTGAAGTCATATTGCATGGTACCCATTCCATGGGTCTCAACTCTCCCTGTTTAAGGGATTCTTCCTTCAGCTAAAACATGCATGTGGAACCCAGAGTATGATCCACCGTGTGATCGGAAAACGTGTTCAAATGTGTCTCAGTTTTCGTCCCCTGGTACTCGGGTGCAACATTCCAGACGCTTTACTAACACTCTCCCCACTTGGAGAGTCAGTGCCTTTAACCTCCTGTTTGGCCCAGTTTGCAATTTCTGTGGAAAATGAACAGGAATAGGGAGAACCAATGAGAGACTAGGTGGAGGTGTCCGGACGGGCCAATTTAACTCTCATTTCCCACCAGGAAGAGGAATTAACCAAAGGCTCCGCGTGCCATGCTGGAACTAAATTAGGGCCTGAGGAGATCCTGCGGTGTTGCGGCCAGCTCACAAGAAAGCGAGTTGAAGAAAGGAGCTCAGGGGCACTGTAATTCAGAAACCTTCGGAGTTATAAATGACAGCTATCATCCAAAATTATGCTGAAGTAAGGCTGCGAAGAGGACTTGAATGCAGGGCAGAATTGCTGGAAATTGATTTCAAAACGTACACGGGAGTAGCTCTTAAAGCATAGGAAAAGAGACAGAACTTGGAAAATAATGCACTTGGCAAAAAAGGGCATATGTGTTTTATCCAGAGCTCTCATAACTGAGGGGAGGAGATTCCCAGCAGGCTCCAACTGCCACCTGAGGGCTCACATTGCCAAGGCAACGTTAGCATGCCAGGCAGGAGTTACCTCACAGCAGAGGTCCCACCTCACAGAAGGGTGAGAAACCCAGCCAACATCAGACTCTCACCAGAGGGCCCACATCACCAAGGGGATGGGAACCAGGCAGGAGTGTCTTCACATCAGTGGGGCCACATCATCGAAAGCTGAGGTACTCAGCACATGTGTCCTCAAACCAGAGGACCCACATCACCAAGGACCTCGGAGTGAGGCAGGCAGGAGTAGCCTCACAACACTGGGCACATAGAATAAAAAAGTGAGGAATCCAGCAGTTGGAACCTCCCAGCAGGCGGCCCAGAGCACCGAGGCTATGGGATCCAGGCCACAGTGAACTCACAGAAGAGGGCCCATGTCATGAAACTGAGCAACCCAGCCATTGGGACCTCAGAGCAGGAGGCCCACATCCCCATGGGGATGGAATTCTGGTAGGAGTGTCCTCGCACCACTGAGAACGTATCAGAAAATTTTGGGCGACCAGCAGTTAGGGCCTGGCGCCAGAGGACCCTCATCACCAAGGGAAGGAGGCTCCCAGCAGGCTCCAACTGCCACCAGAGGGCTGACGTCGCCAAGGCGATGTGTGCCAACCAGGCACGAATGACCTCACAGCAGAGGGTCCACCTCAGAGAAGTGTGACGAACCCAGTCAGGATCAGACTCGCACCAGAGGGCCCACATCACCAAATGGATTGGAACCAGGCAGGAGTGTCCTCACATGAGTAGGGCCACATCATCTAAAGGTGAGGAACCCAGAACATGTGGCTTCAAACCATAGGACACCCATCACCAAGGGGCTGGGAGTGAGGCAGGCAGGAGGAGCCTCATAACAGAGGGCCCAAAAATAAGAAAGGTGAGGAATCCAGCAGTTGGAACCTCCCAGCAGGCGGCCCAGAGCACAGAGGCTAGAGGAACCAGGCCAGAGTGAACTAACACCAGACAGCCCACATCATGAAACTGTGAGCAACCCAGACATTGGGACCTCAGAGCAGAAGGCCCACATCCCCATGGTGATGGGAACATGACAGGAGTGTCCTGGCATCACTGGGCTCACATCAGAAAACGTGGGGTGCTCAGAAGTTAGGGCCTGACGCTAGAGGGCACTCATCACCGAGAGGAGGAGGCTCCCAGCAGGCTCCAGCTGCCACCAGAGGGCCAACGTCGCCAAGGCGATGTGTGCCAGCCTGGCAGGAGTGACCTCACAGCAGAGGGCCCACCTCACAGAAGGGTGAGGAACACAGCCAGGATCAGACTCTCACCAGAGGGCCCACATCACCAAGGGGATGGGAACCAGGCAGGAGTGTCCCCACACCAGTGGGACAACATCATCGAAAGGTGAGGATCCCAGCACATGTGTCCTCAAACCAGAGGAACCACATCACCAAGGGGTTCGGAATGAGGCTGGCAGGACTGGCCTCACAACACAGGGTCCATAGAATATAAAAGTTGAGGAATCCAGCAGTTGGAACCTCCCAGCAAGTGGCCCAGAGCACCGAGGCTATGGGATCCAGGCCGCAGTGAACTCACAGCAGAGGGCCCACATCATGAACCTGTGAGCAGCCCAGCTGTTGGGACCTCAGAACAGAAGGCCCACATCCCCATTGGGATGGGAACCTGGCAGGAGTGGCTTTGCACCACTTAGCACATATCAGAAAATGTTAGGAGCCCAGCAGTTAGGGCCTGATGCCAGGGGGCCCTCATAACTGAGGGGAGGAGACTCCCAGCAGGTTCCAACTGCCAACAGAGGGCCCACGTCTACAAGGTGGCATGCACCAGCCAGGCAGTAGTGACCTCACAGCAGAGGGCCTATCTCACAGAAGGGTGAGGAACCGAGGCAGGATGAGACTCTCACCAGAGGGCCCACAACACCAAGGGGATGGGAACCAGTCAGGACTGTCCTCCCACCAGTGGGACCACATCATCGAAAGGTGAGGAACCCAGCACATGTGGCCTCATATCAGAGGACATACATCACAAAGGGGATGGGAGTGAGGCAGGTAGGAGTAGCCTAAAAACAGAGGGCCCAAAGAATAAAAAAAGTGAGGAATCCAGCATTTGGAACCTCCCAGCAGGCGGCCGAGAGCACAGAAGCTATGGGATGCAGGCAGGAGTTAACTAACACCAGAGAGCCCACATCATGAAACTGTGAGCAACCCAGGCATTGGGACCTCAGAGCAGAAAGCCCACATCCCCATGGGGATGGGAACCTGACAGGAGTGTCCTGGCATCACTGGGCTCACATCAGAAAACGTGGGGAGCCCAGCAGTTAGAGCCTGATGCTAGAGGGCCATCATCACCGAGGGCAGGAGGCTCCCAGCAGGTTCCATGTGCCAACAGAGGGCCCACGTCGCCAAGGTGATGTGTGCAAGTCAGGCAGGATTGACCTCACAGCAGAGGGCCTACCTCACAGAAGAGTGAGGAACTCAGCCAGGATAAGACTGTCACCAGAAGGCCCACATCACCAAGGGGATGGGAACCAGGCAGGAGTGTCCTCACACCAGTGGGGCCACATCATTGAAAGTTGCCTAACCCAGCACATGTGGCCTCAAACCAGAAGACCCACATCACGAAGGGGTTGCGAGTGAGGCAGGCAGGAGGAGCATCACAACACAGGACCCATAGAATACAAAAGTTGAGGAATCGAGCAGTTGGAACCTCCCAGCAGGCAGCCAAGACCACAGAGGCTATGGGATCCAGGCCACAGTGAACTAACACCAGAGAGCCCACATCATGAAATTGTGATCAACCCAGCCGTTGGAACCTCAGAGCAGAAGGCCCACATCCCCATGGGGATGGGAACCTAAGAGGAGTGCTTGAGCAACACTGGGCTCACTAAGAAAAGTTGGGGAGCCCAGCAGTTAGGGCCTGACGTCAGAGGGCCCTCATCACAGAGCTGAGGAGGCTCCCAGCAGGGTCCAATTGCCACCAGAGGGCTCATGTCAACAAGGCGAGGTGAGCAACCCAGGCAAGAGTTACCTGATAGTAGAGGGCCCACCTCACAGATGGGTGAGGAACCCAGCCAGGATCAGACTCTCACCAGAGGGCCCACATCACAAAGGGGATGGGACCCAGTCAGGATTATCCTCACACCAGTGGGGCCTCATCATCTTAAGGTGAGGAACCCAGCACATGTGTCCTCAAACCAGAGGACCCACATCACCAAGGGCCTTGGAGTGAGGCAGGCAGGAGTAGCCTCACAACACAGGGCACATAATATAAAAAACGTGAGGATTCCAGCATTTAGACCTTCCAGCAGGCGGCCCAGAACACCGAGGCTATGGGATCCAGGCCACAGTGAACTCACAGCAGAGGGCCCACATCACAAAACTGTGAGCAACCCAGGAGTTGAGACCTCAGCGCAGAAGGACCACATCCCCATGGGAATGGGAACCTGGCTGGAGTGTCCTCGCACCACTGGGCGCACATCAGAAAATGTGGGGAGCCCACCATTTAGGGCCTGACGCCAGAGGGCCGTCATCACCGAGAGGAGGAGGCGCCCTGCACTCTCCAACTGCCACCAGAGGGCTCACGTCTCCAAGGTGACGTGTGCCAGCCAGGCAGGAGTGACCTCACAGCAGAGGGCCTACCTCACAGAACGTTGAGGAACCCAGCCAGGATTAGACTCTCGCCAGAGGGCCCACCTCACCAAGGGGATGGGAACCAGGCAGGAGTGTCCTCACACGAGTGGGGTCACATCATCGAAAGGTGAGGAACGCAGCACATGTGGCCTCAAGCCATAGGACAGTCATCACCAAGGGGCTGGCAGTGAGGCAGGCAGGAGGAGCCTCACAACAGAGGGCACATAGAATAAAAAAGTTGAGGAATCCAGCAGTTGGAACCTCCCAGCAGGCGGCTCAGAGCACCGATGATAAGGGATCCTTGCCGGAGTGAACTCACAGCAGAGGGCCCACATCATGGTACTGTGAGCAAGCCAGCCGTTTTGACCTCAGAGCAGAAGGCCCATATCGCCATGGGGATGGGAACCTGGCAAGAGTCTCCTCACTCACTTGGCGCACATCAGAAAATGTGGGGAGCCCAGCAGTTATGGCCTAAGGCAAGAGGGCCCTCATCACCGAGGGGAGGAGGATCCCAGCACACTCCAACTGCCACCAGAGGGCCCACGTCGCCAAGGTGACGTGTGCCAGACAGGCATGATTGACCTCACAGCAGAGGGCCCACCTCACAGAAGGGTGAGGAACCCAGCCAGGATCAGACTCTCACCTGAGGGCCCACATCAGCAAGGGGATGGGAACCAGTCAGGACTGTCTTCCCTCCAGTGGGGTCACATCATCGAAAGGTGCGGAACCCAGCACATGTGGTCTCAAATCAGAGGACACATATCACAAAGGGAATGGGAGTGAGGCAGGCAGGAGTAGCCTAAAAACAGAGGGCCCAAAGAATAAGAAAGGTGAGGAATCCAGCAGTTGGAACCTCCCAGCAGGCGGCCCAGAGCACAGAAGCTATGGGATGCAGGCAGGAGTGAACTAACAGCAGAGAGCCCACATCATGAAACTGTGAGCAACCCAGGCTTTGGGACCTCAGAGCAGAAGGCCCACACCCCAATGGGGATGTGAACCTGGCTGGAGTGTCCTCGCACCACTGGGCGCACATCACAAAATGTAGGGAGCCCAGCAGTTAGGGCCTGATGCCAGAGGGCCCTCATCACCGAGGAGAGGAGGCTCCCAGCAGGCTCCAAGTGCCACCAGAGGGCTCATGTCCACAAGGCGAGGTGAGCAAGCCAGGCAAGAGTGACCTCACATCAGACGGCCTACCTCACAGATGGGTGAGGAACCCAGCCGGGATCAGACTCTCAACAGAGGGCCCACATCACCAAGGGGATGTGAACCAGGCAGGAGTCTCCTAAGACCATTGGTCCCACATCATCGAAAGGTGAGGAACCCAGCACATGTGGCCTCAAACCAGACGACACACATCACGAAGGGGCTGGGAGTGAGGCAGGCAGGAGGATCCTCACAACAGAGGGCCCAAAAAATTAAAAAAGTGAGGAATCCAGCAGTTGGAACCTCCCAGCAGGCAGCCAAGAGCACAGAGGCTATGGGATCCAGGCTTCTGTGAACTAACACCAGAGAGCCCACATCATGAAAATGTGAACAACCCAGCCGTTGGGACCTCAGAGCAGAAGGCCCACATCCCCATGGAGATGGGATCCTAAGAGGAGTGCCAAAGCATCACTGGGCTCCCTAAGAAAAGTTGGTGAGCCCAGCAGTTAGGGCCTGACGCAAGAGGACCCTCATCACCGGGGGAAGAGATTCCCAGCACGCTCCAACTGCCACCACACGGCTGACTTCACCAAGGCAATGTGTGCCAGCCATGCAGGAGTGACCTATCAGCAGAGGGTCTCCCTCACAGGTGGGTGAGGAACAAAGCCAGGAACAGACTCTCACCAGGGGGTCCACATAACCACGTGGATGAGAACCAAGCAGGAGTGTCCTCACACTAGTGGGGCCACATCATTGAAAGGTGAGGAACCCAGCAAAAGTGGCCACAAACCAGAGGACCCACATCACCAAGGGGTTGAGAGTGAGGTAGGTGTCTGGACGGGCATATTTAACACTCATTTCCCACCAGGAAGAGGAATTAACCAAAGGCTCAGCGTGCCCTGCCAGAAGCAGATTAGGGCCTGAAGCAGTCTTGCGGGTTTGCGGCCAGCTCACAAGAAAGCGAGTTGAAGAAAGGAGCTCAGGGGCCCTGTAATTCACAAACCTGCAGAGTTATAAATGACAGATAACGTCCAAAAATATATTGAAGTAAGGCTGTGAAGAGGACTTGAAAGCGGGGCAGAATTGCAGGAAACCGATTTCAGGAGGTAGACTGGATTTGCATTTAAAGCATAGGAAAAGAGGCAGAACATCGACAACGATGCACTTGGCAACAAAGGGCGTATGAGTTTGTTCCTGAATATATTCAGGAAAAAACACATACGCCCTTTTTGGCAAACCAAGCAAGCTTGCAATGGAAATCCGAACTACTATGAAGTGTCACTTCCCCCCGGTCTAAAGGGCCACTGAGAAAAGTGTAAAATCCAGAAAGGCAAGACAGGCCATGGGGAAAAAGGAGCCTTGTTATGCTTATGGGCGGGATGTACATTGCCAACAGCCACTCTGGAGAAGTGTATGGTGTTTCCTGATACATCTGAAAAACAAAGCAACAGAATCTAGGGCATTTCCACTTATGGTCCTATAGCTTAGGGAAATTAAAATCAAAAAGACACAGCCACCCCAAAATTTACAACGGCTCTGTTTACAGGAGCCTCTTCTACAGTACAAGTTAAATATCCCAGAGAACAAATAATTGATAAAGAAGTTGCGGTACTTATGTACAACAGAATACCACTCAGCAATGAAATCTGTGTCACCAGGCCTGTACCAGCATAATGAGTGGATTGAGGCATGATGATTCTAAGTGAAATAAGTCACACAGAAAAAGAAACATCATAAGGTATCACTAATGCACGGAATGTAAACTTGGCTACACATGAACTGAATTACAAAACAGAACAGGGTCTCAAGTTTAGAAAACCAACTTATGCTTGCTTAAGGGGAAAGGTGAGTTGGGGTGCTGCATAAAACCAGAGTTTGAAATTAGCACAGATACCGTTCCATAAGCCAAATATGTAATAGACAAGACCTACCCGTTGCTCAACGAAATGGACTCAACAATGAGGTATCACCTCACACCTGTTAGAATGGGCATCATCTGAAAATCTACAAACAACAAATGCTGGAAAGGGTGTGGAGAAAAGGAACACTCTTCCACTATTGTTGGGAATATAAATTGATACAGTCACTATGGAGAACAATATGGAGTTTCTTAAGAAACTAATAATAGAATTACCATATGATACAGCAATCCCAGGACTGGACATATACTCAGACAAAACCATAAATCAAAAAGAGACATTCACCGCAATGTTCATTGCATCACTATTTACAATATCGAGGTAATGGAAGCAACCTAAATGCCCACAGACAGACGAATGCATAAAGCTGTGGTACATATATAAAATGGAATATTACTAAGCCATGAAAGGAATGAAATTGGGTCATTTGTAGAGACGTCGATGGATCTAGAGACTGTCCTACAGAGTGAAGTAAGTCAGAAAGAGAAAAACAAATCTTGTATATTCATGCATATATGTGGAACCTAGAAAAACTGTACAGATTAACCGTTTTGCAAGGCATAAATAGAGCAACAGATGTAGACAACAATCGTATGGACAACAAGGGGGGAAAGCTCTTGGAGGGGTGGTGGTGGGAGGAGTTGAGAGATTGGGATTGGCATGTAAACATTTATATGTATAAAATAGATAACCAATGAGAACCTGCTGTATAAAAATATAAAATAAAATTCAAAATTAAAAAGAAATAAAATTTAAAAAATAAAACAGAAAAAACAATTATTCCCTTCACATACATGTATTTATATGAATAAATTATTTCCATGCTTATATCTGTAAATACAAAAAAGAGGAATAAAATCTACCTTGAACCAAAAACGAAAAAGAGAAAAAAAAAAACAGAACCCACCAGTTACTCAGAGGAAAACCGTATCAGGGCACTTGCTCCAGTTGTAAACAATTCTGAAGTTGGTCAGTGGTGGGGAATCGTCTCCCATTCAGCCAGCAGCCCCCACACAACAAGCGTCCTCATTGCAAAGCTGGGGCACCGTGCCGAGGCATCTGTGAGTAAACGTGAGCTGAGCCCCAGGCCACTTGCTGCTGAACTGTTCCCACCCTTCCCAGGTAAAACACCTGAATATATACAAGGACTTGAAAGCCTAGAGGAAGGGCCATGGAGCCACACGAGTGACAGCATGCCAGCTGACTTGGTGCCTGCAGGCCAGCCAGGATGGTCCTGGCCCTGGGTGCTCTTCTGGAAGATTTCCATTTCCCTGCCTGAGATACCCGTCCTGTCCCTGCCCCCACTGCTTTTTTCCTTCCTCACCTCTGCCCAGGGAGAAATTCCAGCAGCAGGTATGGGTGACACATCCTCTTCTTTAGCAGGTGGCAGCCTGGCATCTGCTGCAGAAAGTCCAGCAGAGCCCCACTCACACTGGGCCACCCACAAAGCCGTGGCCTCTCACTCCCTCCCACCAGCCCAGCCCCGAGACTGCTGACAGGGCAGAGAAAATGGCGTCAGGCACAGCTGCAGGGGCTTTTGCTGCCTGGAGTGGTATTTATATTGATCTCAACCCAGGCACACCTGGGGAGGGCTGGCCAGCATGGTAAGGCTGCCCAGGTAGCCAATCATCACCCCTCAGGGGCTCACAGTTGCAGAAAATGGAACTTGCTGAACCGGCCAGGTCCAAGGAACAGGTGTGGGCTCCTGAGAGTCAGGATAGACAAGGGGCTGCAGCTTTGGCTTGTTTTCTAATCATTTTATCTGGCCCATGAGTGGGAGACAACTTCAAGAAAACCCTCTCCTAATGAGAGGAACCCAGGAGTCAGGGAGAGGAGGGGTGGGTGGTGGTTGGAGACAGAGGCCTGGTGCCCTGGGTGCAGTGGAAGTCTCTGGAAGACCAGGTGGAGGGAGGCCATACAGAGTGATGCCCAGGGTCACAGACCTGTCAGAGCTGCTGTTTGTTAGTTCAAGTCCTGCTCTGAGGTGCTCTGTGTCAGCTCTGAGCGACAGGTGAGCTGGGGGTGCTCTTCAATGAGGGCTATGTGCACGGTTCCTGTGTGCCCAGCCCTGCCACGGTACCTGCAAGGGTAGCTCTGTATCCTGGGAGGGGCCTGACCATGAGAGCCCCGTGGGCTGGGTTGGGGGTGGGGTACCTGCCCAGGAGAGCTCCATATCCTGGGATTGGCCTGACCACGAGAGCCCCATGGGCTGCTGGGGACCTGGTAAAGGATGTCAGGACAGTCAGTGAAGCCACCGAGGATATACCTCCAGTTGCTCCTGATTCCTACACCCTGCTGGTCATTCTACCAACCACCAGGACATGGTATTCTGTATTAGTCTTCAATGATGCCTTCTTTTGTATTCCATTAGTCCCAGAGTCACAAGAAATTTTGGCTTGTGAGTGGCAGGACTCAACATACAACTAAAACAATACTTCCGGGCCGTCTTGCCCCAAGGGTTCAAAAATTCCCACACCATCTTTGGGGAAAGCTTAGCTAACGACCGAAAAGTTCTACCTCTGGAAAAGGAAACCCTCCTTCAATATGCAGACGACATTCTGATCGCCAGCCCTACTAAGGAGGCCTCTGAACTACCAAGCCAATAAAGGATAGAAGTTGTCCAAGAAAAAGCTCAAATATCACAGACTGCGGTGACCTGCCTGGGCTTCATTCTCACACAAGGTCAGAGAAGCCCATCCCAGGAAAGGGAAGAAACCATTTGCAGCCTTACCCCTTTCTAAAACTAGAAGACAGCTTAGGGGTTCCTGGGGAGGCCAGGGTTTGCTGCTTCTGGATCCCTAACTACAGTCTACTAGCTGGGCCTCTATATGAAACACTGAAAGGAAAAGATGATGATCCTTTTGAACAGAATCCAGAAGTGGCCTTTCAAGAATGGAAAGAGCAGTCAATTCAGACCCTTGCCCTGGAACTCCCTAATTGAGCTAAACCCTTTGACCTTTCCATTCCCGGTGAAAGGTGAATCGCCATTGGAGAATTAGTGCAAAAACTGGGACCACTTGAAATGGAACAACGCAAGAATGCCATCCAGGTAGGATAAACTACAGTCACCAAGGGGCTTGGCCCACTGCCACATCTGGCCAAGATACTGGCGGTATCTAAAAACCTGGAAATCAGCAGCCCAAAAGGCCACCTCCCTCCTAAGGGAAAAGGACCCCACGTGGTGATCCTAATCACCAACCATGCCCTGAAGTTGCAGGGTTCGCTCCGTGGGCACACCGACCTCGAGTGAGGAGGCCCTCCAACTCCAACATCCAGAGAGATAACCGGAGGCAACAGGGCACCATGACGACTCATGTGAACATCACTTGACCTGGAGTTTCTCTCATAAAACAACAATAGTGTGTCCCGAAGGAGTAGACTACTGCTTGCAGGACTTCCTGCACCCGGAGGGGAGCTAATAATCTTGGCGGGGGAACCGTATATCACACTGTCACCATAGAAAAGCCTACAGACACCGTGATGATGGTGGCCAATAAGACCGGCTGGACTCCTGTTTACTTCAAAAGGCTGTTGACTCAGTGGCCATCATGGTCCTTGATCACCACTGACCCTGGACTGTCTGGGAGTTGAGCGGGCAGGGCTCTGACACCTGGTGCTGATTTTATGTTAATTCAGGGGCCTAATTGAAGAAAGAGCAGACTACTGGTCAGAGCATCTAGGCTGGCAGAAACGGTCAGCCTAAGGTGGCCGAACAAATGTGGGGCGGGGTGAAACCGGCCCCCACAGCGTCTCTGCACATCTCTTTCCTGGACCCTTAAAGGTCATTAGAATCTATAACACTTCCAATGCTGGTGCTCAGGCGGACGAGCAGGGAGGCAGGGGTCCTGGGGCCAATCAACGTCACCTGGAGGCTGCTGGGGAGAAGTTCTGACCCTCGTCCCCTGGTATGAGGGCTCCCAACTCAGCACTCAGCAGTTACAGAAGAAGGGTCTGCACCCTCAGCACTCCAAGAATGAGGAACGGGACAAAAGGCAGAGGAGGGGTTTGTCCCCAGCAAAGCCCATTAAAAATCCCTGGGAGATAAAAATAGAATCTGGGCAATAAAGTCAAGTCTGACCTTTTTTATCCTTTGTGCTTTGTCTAATTTCACGTGCTCCTAGGGTCCCGCATGCAGAGGTTCCACACCCGGCACTTCAGACCAGATTTCCTGGTGCAGAATGGCTGGGTCGACACCTCAGCTCCTGGGGCCCAGTGCAGACTCCGAGATATAGAGCCTGAGCTGCAGCCAACCCGGCCCTTGAGAGCTCCGCCCCCTCCCTCCCACTGACTCTGACAGGATCTCTACACAGCAGCCCAGCCCACAGCCCACGGGGTAGTGCATGCTCTCACCTCTCCATTCTCTGATGAAAATATAAAGTTTCCTTTGCTTGGGAACCAAACTCAGTCTCGATCTGTTGGCCCCAATGACACTGGGCAGGGGGACCCTTGTTGGGGTCCACTCTGGAGGATCAGTAACAGAAATTGAGACTATTGTAACTTCAATGAACAGATGTGTGAGCCAAACTGTAGTTAACATAGAACAGTTTATAAGGCTCGGGTAAAATAAGATGTTTCTAACACTTCCATTTGATATTTCCATCACTTTATTATAAGCAAGTTCAGTGAGAAGGTTTGTCCTATTTGTCAGGTCAATATTAGAGAAATGAAGTGATTTCTTTCCAAGGATGTACATCTAATAATCTTGGTTAAAGCTTCAATCTTGTTTTAAATGCTTTTCCATTGAAAATGATACCTCTCTTTCAGCTCCCCCATTTCTGAGAAGTATAAAATCTTATAATTTATTATTACCAAAGGGGAAAGGTGGGAGGAGGGATAAATTAACAGTTTGGAATTAACACATACACACTGCTATGTATAAAATAGATCATCAACAAGGAACTACTGTATAGCACAGGGAACTACACTCAATATTGTGCAATAACCTATAAGGGGAAATAATCGGAAAAAGAATAGATATTTTTATTGACATCATCTATCAATGACAGTTAAAGTGTAACCTAAGGGAAGCCGGTGGTGAGTGCTTCTGACCCTGAAGACTTCAGTCATCTAAAGTTTGGACTCTGCCTACTTCCCAAGGCCCTTAATGAACATATGTGTAGCCGTAGCTTAAAAAACTCCCCAGTTTGGGTTTCGGGGAGACACTGATTTTGAAAAAGCCCTGGTGTTCTCCTTACATGAATGGGACTCTTCCTACTGCTAAAACATGTCTGTCACATCCAGAGGATGGTATACCGTCTGATCGGGAAGAGTTTGGAAAAGGCATCTCATCTCCTCATCTCCTGGTGCTCGGGTTCACCCCTCCAGCGTCTTTACTAACAGTCTCCCCACTTGGAGATGTCAACACTGTCAACATCCTGTTGCGTACAGTTTGGAATTTGTCCAGAGGATGAAGCGGAAGGATGAGGAACAATGAGAGACAAGTCCTAGGTGTTCAGACAGGCACATGTCACTCTAATTTCCAATCAGGAAGATGAATTGACCAAAGGCTAGGGTTGCCCATGGAAACAGTATAGGGCTTGAGGAAATCCCACTGCTTTGTGGCCAGTTCCCATAAACACAAGTTGAACAATGGAACTCAGGGGCAGTAAAATTCACGAAACTGCAGAGTTGAAAATATCTATCACTGAAAAATGTCTTGAGGAAAGTCAGAGAAAAGGATTGGCAAGCAAGGGAGAATGGCAGGAAAGGGATTTGAGGAGGTAGAAAGGACTCGCCATTAAGCACAAGAAAAGGGGCTGAACATTGCCGACATTGCAGTTGGCCAAAAAGGCTGTATGCGTTTTTTTCTGTATATATTCAAGAAAAGGGCATACACTTTTTTAGCCAACCAAACAGGTGGGCACTGGAAATCAATACTACAAAAGATATCACTTCGCATCAGTCAGAAGAGCCATCCTCATAAAGTGTAAACGCCAGAAATGCAGGACAGGGCAAGGAGAGGAGGGAGCCCTGTGAGGCTTATAGTGGAAATGTATATTGCCAACGGCCATTCTGGAGAACTGTATTGTGTTTACTAAAGCATCTAAAAAATGAGCTACAGAGCATAGGGCACTTGCACTCATGGGCGTATATCTTGGGAAAAACAAAAATCGAGAGGACACAGGCACCCCAATGTTTACTGCCTCTCTGTTTAAAAGATCCTCGACTAGGATATAACTTAAATGTCTCTGGAGGGAAAAAATGGATAGAGATGTGGTACTTATGTAGAGTGGAATATTACTCAGCCTGGAAATCAATGAAATATGGCCAGTTGTAACAACTCCGGAGGAGTTACGTATGATCATTCTAAGTGACATAAATATGTAGAAAACACGTGTAAGGCTGCTAAACGGGAAAGGTGGGGAGGGGTGAGGCATCATCCAGGAGGTTGAAATTAGCAAAGATACCATTCCAAATACCAAACTGATAATCAACAAGGCCTACACGGTAACTAAAAGAACTGCACTCAGCACACTCAAGTCACCGGAAAAGAATATCTATGACTGGTAAGAATCTGAAAAAGAAATTATTGATGTCTCTCTGTACGTGAATCAAGTAGATGTACAGCAGCAAGAAACAGAGCTTTGAAAATCAGCTGTAAACAACATAGTAATAAATTGAAAAAAATAAACGACAGAGAGACAGAGAAAACCTCTTACAACTTTTCCTCAGGGACGGTGATGCAACATGGATTGAACACATCTAGACCCACAGCAGGATGAGACATAAGGCTGGAAACTGTTCGCACTAAGAGAAATGTGGGGTTGGGTGAGGAAATGCACACCCTTTAAAGTAATACTACCTGGTACCCATTCAATGGGTCCCAAATCTGCAGGTTCAAGGAATCTTCCTACAGCTAAAACATGCATGGAAAACCCAGAGGACTGTACACCATGTGATCGGGAGATGTGTCTAAAATGCACCTCATTTATCCTCTCCTGGTGCTCCTGTTCATCATTCCAGCCACGTTACTTAGAATCTCCCCACTTAGAGAATCAGCACATTTAAACTTCTGTTTCACACATTTTGCAAATTGTGAGGAGGATGAACGGGAACAGGGGGAAACAATGAGAGAATAGTTGTAGGGGTTTGGACGGGCACATGTCACTCTAATTTCCCATTAAGAATAAGAATTAAAAAAAGGCTCAGCCCGCCTCGCCGGAGCCAAAATAGGGCCTGAAGCAATCCTGCAGTTTTGAGGCCAGCTCACAAAAGAGCAACTTAAAAAATGGAGCTCAGGGTCACTGCAATTCACAAACCTGCAGAGTTATAAATGAAAACTAACGTCCAAAAATATGTTGAGGTAAGGCAAAGAAGAGGATCTGAATGCAAGACAGAATTGCAAGAAACAGATTTCAAGAGATAGATTGGACTCGCCTTTAAAGCACATGAAAAGCGGCAGAATTTCGACAATGATGCAGTTGGCCCAAAAGGGAGTATGCGTTTGTTCCTGAATATATCCAGGAAAAAACGCATACGCACTTTATGGGCAACCAAGCAAGCAAGCAATGCAAATGTGCACAACAAAGAAGTCTCATTTCCCACCGGTCAAAAGGGCCATCCGAAAAAATTGTAAAAACCAGAAATGCAGGACAGGCCATGGAGAACAGGGAGCCTTTATACGCTGATGGACAGTGTGTGAACTGCCGAGAGCCACTCTGGAGAAGTGTATGGTGGTTCCTAAATCATCTAAAAAACAGAGCGACAGAGCATAGGGCACTTCCAATCACGGGAGTATATCTAGGGAAGTCTAAAAATCAACAAGACACAAGCACACCACAGTTTAGGGCTACTCTGTTTACAAGAACCTCAACTTCAGTACACCTTAAATATCCCAGGAAAGAGAACAATGGATAAAGAAAATGTGGTACTTATGTACAATGGAATATCTCTTCACCATGAAATCAATGTAATAAGGCTAGTAGAAGGATAAAGAGTGGATTGAGGTCCGATAATACTACTTGAAATAAGTCAAACAGAAAAAGAAACATATCATAAGATATCACTTATAGAGGGAGGATAAATATGGCTGCACAAAAAATGAATGACAAAACAGAACAGTGTCTCACATTTAGAAAACACACTTATGTCAGCTTAAGGGGAAAGGAGAGGTGGGGTGATGCATAAAACCAGAGTTTGAAATTAGCACAGATACCGTTCAATAAACCAAATAGGTATCAGACAAGATCTACACCTTGCTCAATGAACTGGCCTCAACACACCCTATACACCACAGAGAAATATATCTGAGTAATAAGAATCTTAAAACCCATGTATTGATATATCTCCATAAGGGAATCAAGTGTGCGCAGAGCGGCACAAACACAGCAGTGAAAATGAGCTAAACCCCATTATAGAAATAAATTTTAAAACCAAAACGCAGAAACAATGAAAGAGAGAAAAATTCTTACAAAATTCGCTCAGGGGCTGTGATGCAACCTGGAATGACCACATATAAACCCACAGCTGGATAAGACATAAGGCTGGACACTTGGGGCTGAAAGGATTGGAGAGCTTTGGTGAGCAACTGCCGAAAGTTTAATGCAATACTTCATGCTACTTATTCCAAGGGTCCCAACACTCCAAGTTGAAGGGAATCTTCCTACAGCTAAACCATGCATGGGAAATCCAGCAGATGGTATACCATATGATCGGGAAAGGTTTCTAAAATGCACCTCATTTTCCTCTCCTGGGGCTCCGGATCAACATTCCAGCCACTTTACTAACAACATCTCCACATGGAGAGTCAATGCCTTTAAGTTCCGGTATCGCACAGTCTGCAGTTAGTGCGGAGGATGAATGGGAATAGGGGGAACCAGTGAGAAAATAGCTGTAGCGGTTTCAATGGGCACATGTCACTCTAATTTCACATCAGGAAGAAGAATTAACCAAAGGCAGAGCAAGGCGCCCCAGAAGAAGAATAGGGCCTGAAGAAATCCTGTGGATATGAGGCAAGATCACAAAAATAAGAGCTGAAAAATGGAGCTAAGGGCCACTGCAATTGAAAAACCTGCAGAGTTATAAAGGCCAACTATTTTCCAAACGTATATTGAGGTAAGGCTATGAAGAGGAACTGAGAGCAAGGCAGAACTGCAGGAAACCGATTTCAGGAGGTAGACTGGAATTGCACTGAAAACATATGAAAAGACTCAGAACGTCGACAATGATGCACTTGGCCAAAAAGGGCGTATGCGTTCTTTCCTGAATATATTCAGGAAGAAACGCATACGCCCTTTCTGGCCAACCAAGCAAGCTCGCAAAGGAAATCTGCACTACAATGAAGTCTCACTGCCCCCCGGTCAAAGGGCCTTCTGAAAAAAGTGTAAAATCCAGAAAGGCAGGACAGGCCATGGAGAACTGGGAGCCTTGTTATGCTGATGGGCGAGATGTAAATGGCCAACAGCCACTCTGGAGAAGTGTATGGTGTTTCCTGAAACATCCAAAAAACTAAGCAACAGAGCCTAGGGCACTTCCACTTATGGTCCTATAGCTTAGGGAAATTAAAATCAAAAAGACACAGCCACCCCAAAGTTTGGGATGGCTCTGTTTACAAGAACCTCGTTTACGGTACAAGTTAAATATCGCAAAAAGTGAAAAATGGATAAAGAAGTTGTGGTACTTACGTACAATGCAATATCACTCAGCAATGAAATCTATGTCATCAGGCCAGGAGCAGCATAATGAGTGGATTCAGGTACGATGATTCTAAGTGAAATTAGTCACACAGAAAAAGAAACATCATAAGATATCACTACTACACGGAATGTAAACTTGGCTACACAGGAACTGAATTACAAAACAGAACAGGGTCAAAAATGTAGAAAACCAACTTATGCTTGCTTAAGGGGAAAGCCGATATGGGGTGCTGCATGAAACCAGAGATTAAAATTGGCACAGATACCGTTCCATAAGACAAAAATATAATAGACAAAAGATACTCCTTGCTCAACGAAGTGGACTCAACACCCTATATTAAACGCCTAGGAATATACCTGACTAGTAAGAATCTACCTGACTAGTAAGAATCTTAAAACCTATAGATTTATATGTCTCCGAAAGAGAATCAAGCGTGTGTACAGCGGCATAAACGCAGCAGTGATAGGATTGCTGAGGTTCGGTGAGCAAATGCAGACCCTTTGAAGTCATATTGCATGGTACCCATTCCATGGGTCTCAACTCTCCAGGTTTAAGGGATTCTTCCTTCAGCTAAAACATGCATGTGGAACCCAGAGTATGATCCACCGTGTGATCAGGAAACGTGTTCAAATGTGTCTCAGTTTTCGTCCCCTGGTACTCGGGTGCAACATTCCAGACGCTTTACTAACACTCTCCCCACTTGGAGAGTCAGTGCCTTTAACCTCCTGTATGGCCCAATTTGCAATTTCTGTGGAAAATGAACAGGAATAGGGAGAACCAATGAGAGATTAGGTGGAGGTGTCTGGACGGGCAAATTTAACTCTCATTTCCCACCAGGAAGAGGAATTAACCAAAGGCTCAGCGTGCCATGCCGGAACCACACTAGGACCAGAAGCAATCCTGCGGTGTTGCGGCCAGCTCACAAGAAAGCGAGTTGAAGAAAGGAGCTCAGGGGCCCTGTAATTCACAAACCTGCAGAGTTATAAAGGACAGCTATCTTCCAAAAATATATTGAAGTAAGGCTGCCAAGAGGAGTTGAAAGGGGGGCAGAATTGCAGGAAACCGATTTCAGGAGGTAGACTGGAATTGCATGTAAAGCATAGGAAAAGAGGCAGAACGTCCACAATGATGCACTTGGCCAAAAAGGGCGTATGCGTTTTTTCCTGAATATATTCAGGAAAAAACGCATACGCCCTTTTTGGCCAACCAAGCAAGCTTGCAAAGGAAATCTGCACTACAATGAAGTCTCACTGCCCCCCGGTCAAAAGGGCCATCTGAAAAAAGTGTAAAATCCAGAAAGGCAGGACAGGCCATGGAGAACTGGGAGCCTAGTTATGCTGATGGGCGGGATGTAAATTGCCAGCAGCCACTCTGGAGAAGTGTATGGTGTTTCCTGAAACATCCAAAAAACAAAGCAACAGAGCCTAGGGCACTTCCACTTATGGTCCTATAGCTTAGGGAAATTAAAATCAAAAAGACACAGCCACCCCAAAGTTTGGGACGGCTCTGTTTACAAGAACCTCGTTTACGGTACAAGTTCAATATCACAGAAAGCGAAAAATGGATAAAGAAATTGTGGTACTTACGTACAATGCAATATCACTCAGCAATGAAATCTATGTCATCAGGCCCGTAGCAGCATAATGAGTGGATTCAGGTACGATGATTCTAAGTGAAATTAGTCACACAGAAAAAGAAACATCATAAGATATCACTAATACACGGAATGTAAACTTGGCTACACAAGAACTGAATTACAAAACAGAACAGGGTGTCAAATGTAGAAAACCAACTTATGCTTGCTTAAGGGGACGGGTGAGTTGGGGTGCTGCATAAAACCAGAGATTGAAATGAGCACAGATACCGTTCCATAAGCCAAATATGTAATAGACAAGAGCTACTCCTTGCTCAACGAAGTGGACTCAACACCCCATATTAAACGCCTAAGAATATACCTGACTAGTAAGAATCTACCTGACTAGTAAGAATCTTAAAACCTATGGATTTATATGTCTCCGAAAGAGAATCAAGTGTGTGTGTACAGCGGCATAAACGCAGCAGTGATAGGATTGCTGAGGTTCGGTGAGCAAATGCAGACCCTTTGAAGACATATTGCATGGTACCCATTCCATGGGTCTCAACTCTCCATGTTTAAGGGATTCTTCCTTCAGCTAAAACATGCATGTGGAACCCAGAGTATGATCCACCATGTGGTCGGAAAACGTGTTCAAATGTGTCTCAGTTTTCGTCCCCTGGTACTCGGGTGCAACATTCCAGACGCTTTACTAACACTCTCCCCACTTGGAGAGTCAGTGCCTTTAACCTCCTGTTTGGCCCAGTTAGCAATTTCTGCGGAAGATGAACAGGAATAGGGAGAACCAATGAGAGATTAGGTGGAGGTGTCCGGACGGGCCAATTTAACTCTCATTTCCCACCAGGAAGAGGAATTAACCAAAGGCTCAGCATGCCGTGCCGGAACCAAACTAGGGCCTGAAGCAATCCTGCGGTGTTGCGGCCAGCTCACAAGAAAGCGAGTTGAAGAAAGGAGCTCAGGGGCACTGTAATTCACAAACCTGCAGAGTTATAAATGACAGCTATCTTCCATAAATATATTGAATTAGGATGCCAAGAGGAGTTGAAAGCAGGGCAGAATTGCAGGAAACCGATTTCAGGAGGTAGACTGGAATTGCATGTAAAGCATAGGAAAAGAGGCAGAACGTCCACAATGATGCACTTGGCCAAAAAGGGCGTATGCGTTTTTTCCTGAATATATTCAGGAAAAAACGCATACGCCCTTTTTGGCCAACCAAGCAAGCTTGCAAAGGAAATCTGCACTACAATGAAGTCTCACTGCCCCCCGGTCAAAAGGGCCATCTGAAAAAAGTGTAAAATCCAGAAAGGCAGGACAGGCCATGGAGAACTGGGAGCCTAGTTATGCTGATGGGCGGGATGTAAATTGCCAGCAGCCACTCTGGAGAAGTGTATGGTGTTTCCTGAAACATCCAAAAAACAAAGCAACAGAGCCTAGGGCACTTCCACTTATGGTCCTATAGCTTAGGGAAATTAAAATCAAAAAGACACAGCCACCCCAAAGTTTGGGACGGCTCTGTTTACAAGAACCTCGTTTACGGTACAAGTTCAATATCACAGAAAGCGAAAAATGGATAAAGAAATTGTGGTACTTACGTACAATGCAATATCACTCAGCAATGAAATCTATGTCATCAGGCCCGTAGCAGCATAATGAGTGGATTCAGGTACGATGATTCTAAGTGAAATTAGTCACACAGAAAAAGAAACATCATAAGATATCACTAATACACGGAATGTAAACTTGGCTACACAAGAACTGAATTACAAAACAGAACAGGGTGTCAAATGTAGAAAACCAACTTATGCTTGCTTAAGGGGACGGGTGAGTTGGGGTGCTGCATAAAACCAGAGATTGAAATGAGCACAGATACCGTTCCATAAGCCAAATATGTAATAGACAAGAGCTACTCCTTGCTCAACGAAGTGGACTCAACACTCCATATTAAACGCCTAAGAATATACCTGACTAGTAAGAATCTTAAAACCTATGGATTTATATGTCTCCGAAAGAGAATCAAGCGTGTGTACAGCGGCATAAACGCAGCAGTGATAGGATTGCTGAGGTTCGGTGAGCAAATGCAGACCCTTTGAAGTCATATTGCATGGTACCCATTCCATGGGTCTGAACTCTCCCTGTTTAAGGGATTCTTCCTTCAGCTAAAACATGCATGTGGAACCCAGAGTATGATCCACCATGTGGTCGGAAAACGTGTTCAAATGTGTCTCAGTTTTCGTCCCCTGGTACTCGGGTGCAACATTCCAGACGCTTTACTAACACTCTCCCCACTTGGAGAGTCAGTGCCTTTAACCTCCTGTTTGGCCCAGTTTGCAATTTCTGTGGAAAATGAACAGGAATAGGGAGAACCAATGAGAGACTAGGTGGAGGTGTCCGGACGGGCAAATTTAACTCTCATTTCCCACCAGGAAGAGGAATTAACCAAAGGCTCAGCATGCCGTGCCGGAACCAAACTAGGGCCTGAAGCAATCCTGCGGTGTTGCGGCCAGCTCACAAGAAAGCGAGTTGAAGAAAGGAGCTCAGGGGCACTGTAATTCACAAACCTGCAGAGTTATAAATGACAGCTATCTTCCAAAAATATATTGAAGTAAGGCTGCTAAGAGGAGTTAAAAGCCGGGCAGAATTGCAGGAAACCGATTTCAGGAGGTAGACTGGAATTGCATGTAAAGCATAGGAAAAGAGGCAGAACGTCCACAATGATGCATTTGGCCAAAAAGGGCGTATGCGTTTTTTCCTGAATATATTCAAGAAAAAACGCATACGCCCTTTTTGGCCAAACAAGCAAGCTTGCAAAGGAAATCTGCACTACAATGAAGTCTCACTGCCCCCCGGTCAAAAGGGCCATCTGAAAAAAGTGTAAAATCCAGAAAGGCAGGACAGGCCATGGAGAACTGGGAGCCTAGTTATGCTGATGGGCGGGATGTAAATTGCCAGCAGCCACTCTGGAGAAGTGTATGGTGTTTCCTGAAACATCCAAAAAACAAAGCAACAGAGCCTAGGGCACTTCCACTTATGGTCCTATAGCTTAGGGAAATTAAAATCAAAAAGACACAGCCACCCCAAAGTTTGGGACGGCTCTGTTTACAAGAACCTCGTTTACGGTACAAGTTCAATATCACAGAAAGCGAAAAATGGATAAAGAAATTGTGGTACTTACGTACAATGCAATATCACTCAGCAATGAAATCTATGTCATCAGGCCCGTAGCAGCATAATGAGTGGATTCAGGTACGATGATTCTAAGTGAAATTAGTCACACAGAAAAAGAAACATCATAAGATATCACTAATACACGGAATGTAAACTTGGCTACACAAGAACTGAATTACAAAACAGAACAGGGTGTCAAATGTAGAAAACCAACTTATGCTTGCTTAAGGGGAAGGGTGAGTTGGGGTGCTGCATAAAACCAGAGATTGAAATGAGCACAGATACCGTTCCATAAGCCAAATATGTAATAGACAAGAGCTACTCCTTGCTCAACGAAGTGGACTCAACACTCCATATTAAACGCCTAAGAATATACCTGACTAGTAAGAATCTTAAAACCTATGGATTTATATGTCTCCGAAAGAGAATCAAGCGTGTGTACAGCGGCATAAATGCAGCAGTGATAGGATTGCTGAGGTTCGGTGAGCAAATGCAGACCCTTTGAAGTCATATTGCATGGTACCCATTCCATGGGTCTCAACTCTCCAGGTTTAAGGGATTCTTCCTTCAGCTAAAACATGCATGTGGAACCCAGAGTATGATCCACCGTGTGATCGGGAAACGTGTTCAAATGTGTCTCAGTTTTCGTTCCCTGGTACTCGGGTGCAACATTCCAGACGCTTTACTAACACTCTCCCCACTTGGAGAGTCAGTGCCTTTAACCTCCTGTTTGGCCCAGTTTGCAATTTCTGTGGAAAATGAACAGGAATAGGGAGAACCAATGAGAGACTAGGTGGAGGTATCCGGACGGGCAAATTTAACTCTCATTTCCCACCAGGAAGAGGAATTAACCAAAGGCTCAGCATGCCGTGCCGGAATCAAACTAGGGCCTGAAGCAATCCTGCGGTGTTGTGGCCAGCTCACAAGAAAGCGAGTTGAAGAAAGGAGCTCAGGGGCACTGTAATTCACAAACCTGCAGAGTTATAAATGACAGCTATCTTCCAAAAATATATTGAAGTAAGGCTGCTAAGAGGAGTTAAAAGCGGGGCAGAATTGCAGGAAACCGATTTCAGGAGGTAGACTGGAATTGCATGTAAAGCATAGGAAAAGAGGCAGAACGTCCACAATGATGCATTTGGCCAAAAAGGGCGTATGCGTTTTTTCCTGAATATATTCAAGAAAAAACGCATACGCCCTTTTTGGCCAAACAAGCAAGCTTGCAAAGGAAATCTGCACTACAATGAAGTCTCACTGCCCCCCGGTCAAAAGGGCCATCTGAAAAAAGTGTAAAATCCAGAAAGGCAGGACAGGCCATGGAGAACTGGGAGCCTAGTTATGCTGATGGGCGGGATGTAAATTGCCAGCAGCCACTCTGGAGAAGTGTATGGTGTTTCCTGAAACATCCAAAAAACAAAGCAACAGAGCCTAGGGCACTTCCACTTATGGTCCTATAGCTTAGGGAAATTAAAATCAAAAAGACACAGCCACCCCAAAGTTTGGGACGGCTCTGTTTACAAGAACCTCGTTTACGGTACAAGTTCAATATCACAGAAAGCGAAAAATGGATAAAGAAATTGTGGTACTTACGTACAATGCAATATCACTCAGCAATGAAATCTATGTCATCAGGCCCGTAGCAGCATAATGAGTGGATTCAGGTACGATGATTCTAAGTGAAATTAGTCACACAGAAAAAGAAACATCATAAGATATCACTAATACACGGAATGTAAACTTGGCTACACAAGAACTGAATTACAAAACAGAACAGGGTGTCAAATGTAGAAAACCAACTTATGCTTGCTTAAGGGGAAAGGTGAGTTGGGGTGCTGCATAAAACCAGAGATTGAAATTAGCACAGATACCGTTCCATAAGCCAAATATGTAATAGACAAGAGCTACTCCTTGCTCAACAAAGTGGACTCAACACCCCATATTAAACGCCTAAGAATATACATGACTAGTAAGAATCTTAAAACCTATGGATTGATATGTCTCCGAAAGAGAATCAAGCGTGTGTACAGCGGCATAAACGCAGCAGTGATAGGACTGGTGAGGTTCGGTGAGCAAATGCAGACCCTTTGAAGTCATATTGCATGGTACCCATTCCATGGGTCTCAACTCTCCATGTTTAAGGGATTCTTCCTTCAGCTAAAACATGCCTGTGGAACCCAGAGTATGATCCACTGTGTGATCGGGAAACGTGTTCAAATGTGTCTCAGTTTTCGTCCCCTGGTACTCGGGTGCAACATTCCAGACGCTTTACTAACACTCTCCCCACTTGGAGAGTCAGTGCCTAAAACCTCCTGTTTGGCCCAGTTTGGAATTTCTGTGGAAAATGAACAGGAATAGGGAGAACCAATGAGAGACTAGGTGGAGGTGTCTGGACGGGCAAATTTAACTCTCATTTCCCACCAGGAAGAGTAATTAACCAAAGGCTCAGCATGCCGTGCCTGATCCAAACTAGGGCCTGAAGCAATCCTGCGGTGTTGCGGCCAGCTCACAAGAAAGCGAGTTGAAGAAAGGTGCTCAGGGGCACTGTAATTCACAAACCTGCAGAGTTATAAATGACAGCTGTCTTCCAAAAATATATTGAAGTAAGGCAGCCAAGAGGAGTTGAAAGCCGGGCAGAATTGCAGGAAACCGATTTCAGGAGGTAGACTGGAATTGCATGTAAAGCATAGGAAAAGAGGCAGAACGTCCACAATGATGCACTTGGCCAAAAAGGGCGTATGCGTTTTTTCCTGAATATATTCAGGAAAAAACGCATACGCCCTTTTTGGCCAACCAAGCAAGCTTGCAAAGGAAATCTGCACTACAATGAAGTCTCACTGCCCCCCGGTCAAAAGGGCCATCTGAAAAAAGTGTAAAATCCAGAAAGGCAGGACAGGCCATGGAGAACTGGGAGCCTTGTTATGCTGATGGGCGGGATGAAAATTGCCAGCAGCCACTCTGGAGAAGTGTATGGTGTTTCCTGAAACATCCAAAAAACAAAGCAACAGAGCCTAGGGCACTTCCACTTATGGTCCTATAGCTTAGGGAAATTAAAATCAAAAAGACACAGCCACCCCAAAGTTTGGGACGGCTCTGTTTACAAGAACCTCGTTTACGGTACAAGTTCAATATCACAGAAAGCGAAAAATGGATAAAGAAGTTGTGGTACTTACGTACAATGCAATATCACTCAGCAATGAAATCTATGTCATCAGGCCCGTAGCAGCATAATGAGTGGATTCAGGTACGATGATTCTAAGTGAAATAAGTCACACAGAAAAAGAAACATCATAAGATATCACTACTACACGGAATGTAAACTTCGCTTCACAAGAACTGAATTACAAAACAGAACAGGGTGTCAAATGGAGAAAACCAACTTATGCTTGCTTAAGGGGTAAGGTGAGTTGGGGTGCTGCATAAAACCAGAGATTGAAATGAGCACAGATACCGTTCCATAAGCCAAATATGTAATAGACAATAGCTACTCCTTGCTCAACGAAGTGGACTCAACACCCCATGTTAAACGCCTAAGAATATACCTGACTAGTAAGAATCTTAAAACCTATGGATTTATATGTCTCCGAAAGAGAATCAAGCGTGTGTACAGCGGCATAAACGCAGCAGTGATAGGACTGTTGAGGTTCGGTGAGCAAATGCAGACCCTTTGAAGTCATATTGCATGGTACCCATTCCATGGGTCTCAACTCTCCATGTTTAAGGGATTCTTCCTTCAGCTAAAACATGCCTGTGGAACCCAGAGTATCATCCACTGTGTGATCGGGAAACGTGTTCAAATGTGTCTCAGTTTTCGTCCCCTGGTACTCGGGTGCAACATTCCAGACGCTTTACTAACACTTTCCCCACTTGGAGAATCAGTGCCTTTAACCTCCTGTTTGGCCCAGTTTGCAATTTCTGTGGAAAATGAACAGGAATAGGGAGAACCAATGAGAGACTAGGTGGAGGTGTCTGGTCGGGCAAATTTAACTCTCATTTCCCACCAGGAAGAGGAATTAACCAAAGGCTCAGCATGCCGTGCCGGAACCAATCTAGGGCCTGAAGCAATCCTGCGGTGTCGCGGCCAGCTCACAAGAAAGCGAGTTGAAGAAAGGAGCTCAGGGTCACTGTAATTCACAAACCTGCAGAGTTATAAATGACAGCTATCTTCCAAAAATATATTGAAGTTAGGCTACCAAGAGGAGTTGAAAGCGGGACAGAATTGCAGGAAACCGATTTCAGGAGGTACACTGGAATTGCATGTAAAGCATAGGAAAAGAGGCAGAACGTCCACAATGATGCACTTGGCCAAAAAGGGCGTATGCGTTTTTTCCTGAATCTATTCAGGAAAAAAACGCATACGCCCTTTTTGGCCAACCAAGCAAGCTTGCAAAGGAAATCTGCACTACAATGAAGTCTCACTGCCCCCTGGTCAAAAGGGACATCTGTAAAAAGTGTAAAATCCAAAAAGGCAGGACAGGCCATGGAGAACTGGGAGCCTTGTTATGCTGATGGGCGGGATGTAAATTGCCAGCAGCCACTCTGGAGAAGTGTATGGTGTTTCCTGAAACATCCAAAAAACAAAGCAACAGAGCCTAGGGCACTTCCACTTATGGTCCTATAGCTTAGGGAAATTAAAATCAAAAAGACACAGCCACCCCAAAATTTGGGACGGATCTGTTTATAAGAACCTCGTTTACGGTACAAGTTCAATATCACAGAAAGCGAAAAATGGATAAAGAAGTTGTGGTACTTACGTACAATGCAATATCACTCAGCAAAAAATCTATGTCATCAGGCCCGTAGCAGCATAATGAGTGGATTCAGGTACGATGATTCTAAGTGAAATAAGTCACACAGAAAAAGAAACATCATAAGATATCACTACTACACGGAATGTAAACTTGGCTACACAAGAACTGAATTACAAAACAGAACAGGGTGTCAAATGTAGAAAACCAACTTATGCTTGCTTAAGGGGAAAGGTGAGTTGGGGTGCTGCATAAAACCAGAGATTGAAATTAGCACAGATACCGTTCCATAAGCCAAATATGTAATAGACAAGAGCTACTCCTTGCTCAACGAAGTGGACTCAACACCCCATATTAAACACCTAAGAATATACATGACTAGTAAGAATCTTAAAACCTATGGATTTATAAGTCTCCGAAAGAGAATCAAGCGTGTGTACAGCGGCATAAACGCAGCAGTGATAGGACTGGTGAGGTTCGGTGAGCAAATGCAGACCCTTTGAAGTCATATTGCATGGTACCCATTCCATGGGTCTAAACTCTCCAGGTTTAAGGGATTCTTCCTTCAGCTAAAACATGCATGTGGAACCCAGAGTATGATCCACCGTGTGATAGGCAAACGTGTTCAAATGTGTCTCAGTTTTTGTCCCCTGGTACTCGGGTGCAACATTCCAGACGCTTTACTAACACTCTCCTCACTTGGAGAGTCAGTGCCTTTAACCTCCTGTTTGGCCCAGTTTGCAATTTCTGTGGAAAATGAACAGGAATAGGGAGAACCAATGAGAGACTAGGTGGAGGTGTCCGGACGGGCAAATTTAACTCTCATTTCCGACCAGGAAGAGGAATTAACCAAAGGCTCAGCGTGCCATGCCGGAACCACACTAGGGCCAGAAGCAATCCTGCGGTGTTGCGGCCAGCTCACAAGAAAGCGAGTTGAAGAAAGGAGCTCAGGGACACTGTAATTCACAAACCTGCAGAGTAATAAATGACAGCTATCTTCCAAAAATATATTGAAGTAAGGCTGCCAAGAGGAGTTGAAAGCGGGGCAGAATTGCAGGAAACCGATTTCAGGAGGTAGACTGGAATTGCATGTAAAGCATAGGAAAATAGGCAGAACGTCCACAATGATGCACTTGGCTAAAAAGGGCATATGCGTTTTTTCCTGAATATACTCAGGAAAAAACGCATACGCCCTTTTTGGCCAACCAAGCAAGCTTGCAAAGGAAATCTGCACTACAATGAAGTCTCACTGCCCCCTGTCAAAAGGGCCATGTGAAAAAAGTGTAAAATCCAGAAAGGCAGGACAGGCCATGGAGAACTGGGAGCCTTGTTATGCTGATGGGCGGGATGTAAATTGCCAGCAGCCACTCTGGAGAAGTGTATGGTGTTTCCTGAAACATCCAAAAAACAAAGCCACAGAGCCTAGGGCATTTCCACTTATGGTCCTATAGCTTAGGGAAATTAAAATCAAAAAGACACAGCCACCCCAACGTTTGGGCCGGCTCTGTTTAAAAGAACCTCGTTTACGGTACAAGTTCAATATCACAGAAAGCGAAAAATGGATAAAGAAGTTGTGGTACTTACGTACAATGCAATATCACTCAGCAATGAAATCTATGTCATCAGGCCCGTAGCAGCATAATGAGTGGATTCAGGTACGATGATTCTAAGTGAAATAAGTCACACAGAAAAAGAAACATCATAAGATATCACTACTACACGGAATGTAAACTTGGCTACACAGGAACTGAAATACAAAACAGAACAGGGTCTCAAATGTAGAAAACCAACTTATGCTTGCTTAAGGGGAAAGGTGAGTTGGGGTGCTGCATAAAACCAGAGATTGAAATTAGCACAGATACCGTTCCGTAAGCCAAATATGTAATAGACAAGAGCTACTCCTTGCTCAACGAAGTGGACTCAACACCACATCATAAACGCCTAAGAATATACCTGACTAGTAAGAATATTAAAACCTATGGATTTATATGTCTCCAAAAGAGAATCAATCGTGTGTACAGCGGCATAAACGCAGCAGTGATAGTATTGGTGAGGTTCGGTGAGCAAATGCAAACCATTTGAAGTCATATTGCATGGTACCCATTCCATGGGTCTCAACTCTCCAGGTTTAAGGTATTTTTCCTTCAGCTAAACATGCATGTGGAACACAGAGTATGATCCACCGTGTGATCGGGAAACGTGTTCAAATGTGTCTCAGTTTTCGTCCCCTGGTACTCGGGTGCAACATTCCAGACGCTTTACTAACACTCTCCCCACTTGGAGAGTCTGTGCCTTTAACCTCCTGTTTGGCCCAGTTTGCAATTTCTGTGGAAAATGAACAGGAATAGGGAGAACCAATGAGAGACTAGGTGGAGGTGTCCGGACGGGCAAATTTAACTCTCATTTCCGACCAGGAAGAGGAATTAACCAAAGGCTCAGCGTGCCATGCCGGAACCACACTAGGGCCAGAAGCAATCCTGCGGTGTTGCGGCCAGCTCACAAGAAAGCGAGTTGAAGAAAGGAGCTCAGGGACACTGTAATTCACAAACCTGCAGAGTAATAAATGACAGCTATCTTCCAAAAATATATTGAAGTAAGGCTGCCAAGAGGAGTTGAAAGCGGGGCAGAATTGCACAAAACCGATTTCAGGAGGTAGACTGGAATTGCATGTAAAGCATAGGAAAAGAGTCAGAACGTCCACAATGATGCACTTGGCCAAAAAGGGCGTATGCGTTTTTTCCTGAGGAAAAAACGCATACGCCCTTTTTGGCCAACCAAGCAAGCTTGCAAAGGAAATCTGCACTACAATGAAGTCTCACTGCCCCCCGGTCAAAAGGGCCATCTGAAAAAAGTATAAAATCCAGAAAGGCAGGACAGGCCATGGAGAACTGGGAGCCTTGTTATGCTGATGGGCGGGATGTAAATTGCCAGCAGCCACTCTGGAGAAGTGTATGGTGTTTCCTGAAACATCCAAAAAACAAAGCAACAGAGCCTAGGGCACTTCAACTTATGGTCCTATAGCTTAGGGAAATTAAAATCAAAAAGACACAGCCACCCCAAAGTTTGGGAGGGCTCTGTTTACAAGAACCCCGTTTACCGTACAAGTTCAATATCACAGAAAGCGAAAAATGGATAAAGAAGTTGTGGTACTTACGTACAATGCAATATCACTCAGCAATGAAATCTATGTCATCAGGCCCGTAGCAGCATAATGAGTGGATTCAGGTACAATGATTCTAAGTGAAATAAGTCACACAGAAAAAGGAACATCATATGGTATCACTACTACACGGAATGTAAACTTGGCTACACAAGAACTGAATTACAAAACAGAACAGGGTGTCAAATGTAGAAAACCAACTTATGCTTGCTTAAGGGGAAAGGTGCGTTGGGGTGCTGCATAAAACCAGAGATTGAAATTAGCACAGATACCGTTCCATAAGCCAAATATGTAATAGACAAGAGCTACTCCTTGCTCAACGAAGTGGACTCAACACCCCATATTAAACGCCTAAGAATATACCTGACTAGTAAGAATCTACCTGACTAGTAAGAATCTTAAAACCTATGGATTTATATGTCTCCGAAAGAGAATCAAGCGTGTGTACAGCGGCATAAACGCAGCAGTGATAGGACTGGAGAGGTTCGGTGAGCAAATACAGACCCTTTGAAGTCATATTGCATGGTACCCATTCCATGGGTCTCAACTCTCCAGGTTTAAGGGATTCTTCCTTCAGCTAAAACATGCATGTGGAACCCAGAGTATGATCCACCATGTGATCGGGAAACGTGTTCAAATGTGTCTCAGTTTTCGTCCCCTGGTACTCGGGTGCAACATTCCAGACGCTTTACTAACACTCTCCCCACTTGGAGAGTCTGTGCCTTTAACCTCCTGTTTGGCCCAGTTTGCAATTTCTGTGGAAAATGAACAGGAATAGGGAGAACCAATGAGAGAGTAGATGGAGGTGTCCGGACGGGCAAATTTAACTCTCATTTCCCACCAGGAAGAGGAATTAACCAAAGTCTCAACATACTGTGCCGGAACTAAACTAGGGCCTGAAGCAATCCTGCGGTGTTGCGGCCAGCTCACAAGAAAGCGAGTTGAAGAAAGGAGCTCAGGGACACTGTAATTCACAATCCTGCAGAGTTATAAATGACAGCTATCTTCCAAAAATATATTGAAGTAAGGCTGCCAAGAGGAGTTGAAAGGGGGGCAGAATTGCAGGAAACCGATTTCAGGAGGTAGACTGGAATTGCATGTAAAGCATAGGAAAATAGGCAGAACGTCCACAATGATGCACTTGGCTAAAAAGGGCATATGCGTTTTTTCCTGAATATACTCAGGAAAAAACGCATACGCCCTTTTTGGCCAACCAAGCAAGCTTGCAAAGGAAATCTGCACTACAATGAAGTCTCACTGCCCCCCGGTCAAAAGGGCCATCTGAAAAAAGTGTAAAATCCAGAAAGGCAGGACAGGCCATGGAGAACTGGGAGCCTTGTTATGCTGATGGGCGGGATGTAAATTGCCAGCAGCCACTCTGGAGAAGTGTATGGTGTTTCCTGAAACATCCAAAAAACAAAGCAACAGAGCCTAGGGCACTTCCACTTATGGTCCTATAGCTTAGGGAAATTAAAATCAAAAAGACACAGCCACCCCAAATTTTGGGACGGCTCTGTTTACAAGAACCTCGTTTACGGTACAAGTTCAATATCACAGAAAGCGAAAAATGGGTAAAGAAACTGTGGTACTTACGTACAATGCAATATCACTCAGCAATGAAATCTATGTCATCAGGCCCGTAGCAGCATAATGAGTGGATTCAGGTACGATGATTCTAAGTGAAATTAGTCACACAGAAAAAGAAACATCATAAGATATCACTAATACACGGAATGTAAACTTGTCTACACAAGAACTGAATTACAAAACAGAACAGGGTGGCAAATGTAGAAAACCAACTTATGCTTGCTTAAGGGGACGGGTGAGTTGGGGTGCTGCATAAAACCAGAGATTGAAATTAGCACAGATACCGTTCCATAAGCCAAATATGTAATAGACAAGAGCTACTCCTTGCTCAACGAAGTGGACTCAACACCCCATATTAAACGCCTAAGAATATACCTGACTAGTAAGAATCTACCTGACTAGTAAGAATCTTAAAACCTATGGATTTATATGTCTCCGAAAGAGAATCAAGCGTGTGTACAGTGGCATAAACGCAGCAGTGATAGGATTGCTGAGGTTCGGTGAGCAAATGCAGACCCTTTGAAGTCATATTGCATGGTACCCATTCCATGGGTCTCAACTCTCCCTGTTTAAGGGATTCTTCCTTCAGCTAAAACATGCATGTGGAACCCAGAGTATGATCCACCGTGTGATCGGAAAACGTGTTCAAATGTGTCTCAATTTTCGTTTCCTGGTACTCGGGTGCAACATTCCAGACGCTTTACTAACACTCTCCCCACTTGGAGAGTCAGTGCCTTTAACCTCCTGTTTGGCCCAGTTTGCAATTTCTGTGGAAAATGAACAGGAATAGGGAGAACCAATGAGAGACTAGGTGGAGGTGTCTGGACGGGCAAATTTAACTCTCATTTCCCACCAGGAAGAGTAATTAACCAAAGGCTCAGCATGCCGTGCCTGATCCAAACTAGGGCCTGAAGCAATCCTGCGGTGTTGCGGCCAGCTCACAAGAAAGCGAGTTGAAGAAAGGTGCTCAGGGGCACTGTAATTCACAAACCTGCAGAGTTATAAATGACAGCTGTCTTCCAAAAATATATTGAAGTAAGGCAGCCAAGAGGAGTTGAAAGCCGGGCAGAATTGCAGGAAACCGATTTCAGGAGGTAGACTGGAATTGCATGTAAAGCATAGGAAAAGAGGCAGAACGTCCACAATGATGCACTTGGCCAAAAAGGGCGTATGCGTTTTTTCCTGAATATATTCAGGAAAAAACGCATACGCCCTTTTTGGCCAACCAAGCAAGCTTGCAAAGGAAATCTGCACTACAATGAAGTCTCACTGCCCCCCAGTCAAAAGGGCCATCTGAAAAAAGTGTAAAATCCAGAAAGGCAGGACAGGCCATGGAGAACTGGGAGCCTTGTTATGCTGATGGGCGGGATGAAAATTGCCAGCAGCCACTCTGGAGAAGTGTATGGTGTTTCCTGAAACATCCAAAAAACAAAGCAACAGAGCCTAGGGCACTTCCACTTATGGTCCTATAGCTTAGGGAAATTAAAATCAAAAAGACACAGCCACCCCAAAGTTTGGGACGGCTCTGTTTACAAGAACCTCGTTTACGGTACAAGTTCAATATCACAGAAAGCGAAAAATGGATAAAGAAGTTGTGGTACTTACGTACAATGCAATATCACTCAGCAATGAAATCTATGTCATCAGGCCCGTAGCAGCATAATGAGTGGATTCAGGTACGATGATTCTAAGTGAAATAAGTCACACAGAAAAAGAAACATCATAAGATATCACTAATACACGGAATGTAAACTTCGCTTCACAAGAACTGAATTACAAAACAGAACAGGGTGTCAAATGGAGAAAACCAACTTATGCTTGCTTAAGGGGTAAGGTGAGTTGGGGTGCTGCATAAAACCAGAGATTGAAATGAGCACAGATACCGTTCCATAAGCCAAATATGTAATAGACAAGAGCTACTCCTTGCTCAACGAAGTGGACTCAACACCCCATGTTAAACGCCTAAGAATATACCTGACTAGTAAGAATCTTAAAACCTATGGATTTATATGTCTCCGAAAGAGAATCAAGCGTGTGTACAGCGGCATAAACGCAGCAGTGATAGGACTGTTGAGGTTCGGTGAGCAAATGCAGACCCTTTGAAGTCATATTGCATGGTACCCATTCCATGGGTCTAAACTCTCCAGATTTAAGGGATTCTTCCTTCAGCTAAAACATGCATGTGGAACCCAGAGTATGATCCACAGTGTGATAGGCAAACGTGTTCAAATGTGTCTCAGTTTTCGTCCCCTGGTACTCGGGTGCAACATTCCAGACGCTTTACTAACACTCTCCTCACTTGGAGAGTCAGTGCCTTTAATCTCCTGTTTGGCCCAGTTTGCAATTTCTGTGGAAAATGAACAGGAATAGGGAGAACCAATGAGAGACTAGGTGGAGGTGTCCGGACGGGCAAATTTAACTCTCATATCCGACCAGGAAGAGGAATTAACCAAAGGCTCAGCGTGCCATGCCGGAACCACACTAGGGCCAGAAGCAATCCTGCGGTGTTGCGGCCAGCTCACAAGAAAGCGAGTTGAAGAAAGGAGCTCAGGGACACTGTAATTCACAAACCTGCAGAGTTATAAATGACAGCTATCTTCCAAAAATATATTGAAGTAAGGCTGCCAAGAGGAGTTGAAAGGGGGGCAGAATTGCAGGAAACCGATTTCATGAGGTAGACTGGAATTGCATGTAAAGCATAGGAAAAGAGGCAGAACGTCCACAATGATGCACTTGGCCAAAAAGGGCGTATGCGTTTTTTCCTGAATATATTCAGGAAAAAACGCATACGCCCTTTTTGGTCAACCAAGCAAGCTTGCAAAGGAAATCTGCACTACAATGAAGTCTCAATGCCCCCCGGTCAAAAGGGCCATCTGAAAAAAGTGTAAAATCCAGAAAGGCAGGACAGGCCATGGAGAACTGGGAGCCTAGTTATGCTGATGGGCGGCATGTAAATTGCCAGCAGCCACTCTGGAGAAGTGTATGGTGTTTCCTGAAACATCCAAAAAACAAAGCAACAGAGCCTAGGGCACTTCCACTTATGGTCCTATAGCTTAGGGAAATTAAAATCAAAAAGACACAGCCACCCCAAAGTTTGGGACGGCTCTGTTTACAAGAACCTCGTTTACGGTACAAGTTCAATATCACAGAAAGCGAAAAATGGATAAAGAAGTTGTGGTACTTACGTACAATGCAATATCACTCAGCAATGAAATCTATGTCATCAGGCCCGTAGCAGCATAATGAGTGGATTCAGGTACGATGATTCTAAGTGAAATAAGTCACACAGAAAAAGAAACATCATAAGATATCACTACTACACGGAATGTAAACTTGGCTACACAGGAACTGAATTACAAAACAGAACAGGGTGTCAAATGTAGAAAACCAACTTATGCTTGCTTAAGTGGAAAGGTGAGTTGGGGTGCTGCATAAAACCAGAGATTGAAATTAGCACAGATACCGTTCCATAAGCCAAATATGTAATAGAAAAGAGCTACTCCTTGCTCAACGAAGTGGACTCAACACCCCATATTAAACGCCTAACAATATACCTGACTAGTAAGAATCTTAAAACCTATGGATTTATATGTCTCCGAAAGAGAATCAAGCGTGTGTACAGCGGCATAAACGCAGCAGTGATAGGACTGCTGAGGTTCGGTGAGCAAATGCAGACCCTTTGAAGTCATATTGCATGGTACCCATTCCATGGGTCTCAACTCTCCATGTTTAAGGGATTCTTCCTTCAGCTAAAACATGCATGTGGAACCCAGAGTATGATCCACCGTGTGATCGGGAAACGTGTTCAAATGTGTCTCAGTTTTCGTCCCCTGGTACTCGGGTGCAACATTCCAGACGCTTTACTAACACTCTCCCCACTTGGAGAGTCAGTGCCTTTAACCTCCTGTTTGGCCCAGTTTGCAATTTCTGTGGAAAATGAACAGGAATAGGGAGAACCAATGAGAGACTAGCTGGAGGTGTCCGGACGGGCAAATTTAACTCTCATTTCCCACCAGGAAGAGGAATTAACCAAAGGCTCAGCATGCCGTGCCGGAACCAAACTTGGGCCTGAAGCAATCCTTTGGTGTTGCGGCCAGCTCACAAGAAACGAGTTGAAGAAACGAGCTCAGGGGCACTGTAATTCACAAACCTGCAGAGTTTTAAATGACAGCTATCTTCCAAAAATATATTGAAGTAAGGCTGCCAAGAGGAGTTGAAAGCGGGCAGAATTGCAGGAAACCGATTTCAGGAGGTAGACTGGAATTGCATGTAAAGCATAGGAAAAGAGGCAGAACGTCCACAATGATGCACTTGGCCAAAAAGGGCGTATGCGTTTTTTCCTGAATATATTCAGGGAAAAAAGCATACGCCCTTTTTGGCCAACCAAGCAAGCTTGCAAAGGAAATCTGCACTACAATGAAGTCTCACTTCCCCCTGGTCAAAAGGGCCATCTGAAAAAAGTATAAAATCCAGAAAGGCAGGACAGGCCATGGAGAACTGGGAGCCTTGTTATGCTGATGGGCGGGATGTAAATTGCCAGCAGCCACTCTGGAGAAGTGTATGGTGTTTCCTGAAACATCCAAAAAACAAAGCAACAGAGCCTATGGCACTTCCACTTATGGTCCTATAGCTTAGGGAAATTAAAATAAAAAAGACACAGCCACCCCAAAGTTTGGGACGGCTCTGTTTACAAGAACCCCGTTTACCGTACAAGTTCAATATCACAGAAAGCGAAAAATGGATAAAGAAGTTGTGGTACTTACGTACAATGCAATATCACTCAGCAATGAAATCTATGTCATCAGGCCCGTAGCAGCATAATGAGTGGATTCAGGTACAATGATTCTAAGTGAAATAAGTCACACAGAAAAAGGAACATCATATGTTATCACTACTACACGGAATGTAAACTTGGCTACACAAGAACTGAATTACAAAACAGAACAGGGTGTCAAATGTAGAAAACCAACTTATGCTTGCTTAAGGGGAAAGGTGAGTTGGGGTGCTGCATAAAACCAGAGATTGAAATGAGCACAGATACCGTTCCATAAGCCAAATATGTAATAGACAAGAGCTACTCCTTGCTCAACGAAGTGGACTCAACACCCCATATTAAACGCCTAAGAATATACCTGACTAGTAAGAATCTACCTGACTAGTAAGAATCTTAAAACCTATGGATTTATATGTCTCCGAAAGAGAATCAAGCGTGTGTACAGCGGCATAAACGCAGCAGTGATAGGATTGGTGAGGTTCGGTGAGCAAATGCAGACCCTTTGAAGTCATATTGCATGGTACCCATTCCATGGGTCTCAACTCTCCATGTTTAAGGGATTCTTCCTTCAGCTAAAACATGCATGTGGAACCCAGAGTATGATCCACCATGTGGTCGGAAAACGTGTTCAAATGTGTCTCAGTTTTCGTCCCCTGGTACTCGGGTGCAACATTCCAGACGCTTTACTAACACTCTCCCCACTTGGAGAGTCAGTGCCTTTAACCTCCTGTTTGGCCCAGTTTGCAATTTCTGTGGAAAATGAACAGGAATAGGGAGAACCAATGAGAGACTAGGTGGGGGTGTCCGGACGGGCAAATTTAACTCTCATTTCCCACCAGGAAGAGGAATTAACCAAAGGCTCAGCATGCCGTGCCGGAACCAAACTAGGGCCTGAAGCAATCCTGCGGTGTTGCGGCCAGCTCACAAGAAAGCGAGTTGAAGAAAGGAGCTCAGGGGCACTGTAATTCACAAACCTGCAGAGTTATAAATGACAGCTATCTTCCAAAAATATATTGAATTAGGATGCCAAGAGGAGTTGAAAGCAGGGCAGAATTGCAGGAAACCGATTTCAGGAGGTAGACTGGAATTGCATGTAAAGCATAGGAAAAGAGGCAGAACGTCCACAATGATACACTTGGCCAAAAAGGGCGTATGCGTTTTTTCCTGAATATATTCAGGAAAAAACGCATACGCCCTTTTTGGCCAACCAAGCAAGCTTGCAAAGGAAATCTGCACTACAATGAAGTCTCACTGCCCCCCGGTCAAAAGGGCCATCTGAAAAAAGTGTAAAATCCAGAAAGGCAGGACAGGCCATTGAGAACTGGGAGCCTTGTTATGCTGATGGGCGGGATGTAAATTGCCAGCAGCCACTCTGGAGAAGTGTATGGTGTTTCCTGAAACATCCAAAAAACAAAGCAACAGAGCCTAGGGCACTTCCACTTATGGTCCTATAGCTTAGGGAAATTAAAATCAAAAAGACACAGCCACCCCAAAGTTTGGGACGGCTCTGTTTACAAGAACCTCGTTTAAGGTACAAGTTCAATATCACAGAAAGCGAAAAATGGATAAAGAAATTGTGGTACTTACGTACAATGCAATATCACTCAGCAATGAAATCTATGTCATCAGGCCCGTAGCAGCATAATGAGTGGATTCAGGTACGATGATTCTAAGTGAAATTAGTCACACAGAAAATGAAACATCATAAGATATCACTAATACATGGAATGTAAACTTGGCTACACAAGAACTGAATTACAAAACAGAACAGGGTGTCAAATGTAGAAAACCAACTTATGCTTGCTTAAGGGGACGGGTGAGTTGGGGTGCTGCATAAAACCAGAGATTGAAATGAGCACAGATACCGTTCCATAAGCCAAATATGTAATAGACAAGAGCTACTCCTTGCTCAACGAAGTGGACTCAACACCCCATATTAAACGCCTAAGAATATACCTGACTAGTAAGAATCTACCTGACTAGTAAGAATCTTAAAACCTATGGATTTATATGTCTCCGAAAGAGAATCAAGCGTGTGTACAGCGGCATAAACGCAGCAGTGATAGGATTTTGAGGTTCGGTGAGCAAATGCAGACCCTTTGAAGTCATATTGCATGGTACCCATTCCATGGGTCTCAACTCTCCATGTTTAAGGGATTCTTCCTTCAGCTAAAACATGCATGTGGAACCCAGAGTATGATCCACCATGTGGTCGGAAAACGTGTTCAAATGTGTCTCAGTTTTCGTCCCCTGGTACTCGGGTGCAACATTCCAGACGCTTTACTAACACTCTCCCCACATGGAGAGTCAGTGCCTTTAACCTCCTGTTTGGCCCAGTTAGCAATTTCTGCGGAAGATGAACAGGAATAGGGAGAACCAATGAGAGATTAGGTGGAGGTGTCCGGACGGGCCAATTTAACTCTCATTTCCCACCAGGAAGAGGAATTAACCAAAGGCTCAGCATGCCGTGCCGGAACAAAACTAGGGCCTGAAGCAATCCTGCGGTGTTGCGGCCAGCTAACAAGAAAGCGAGTTGAAGAAAGGAGCTCAGGGGCACTGTAATTCACAAACCTGCAGAGTTTTAAATGACAGCTATCTTCCAAAAATATATTGAAGTAAGGTTGCCAAGAGGAGTTGAAAGCGGGCAGAATTGCAGGAAACCGATTTCAGGAGGTAGACTGGAATTGCATGTAAAGCATAGGAAAAGAGGCAGAACGTCCACAATGATGCACTTGGCCAAAAAGGGCGTATGCGTTTTTTCTTGAATATATTCAGGAAAAAACGCATAAGCCCTTTTTGGCCAACCAAGCAAGCTTGCAAAGGAAATCTGCACTACAATGAAGTCTCACTGCCCCCCGGTCAAAAGGGTCATCTGAAAAAAGTGTAAAATCCAGAAAGGCAGGACAGGCCATGGAGAACTGGGAGCCTTGTTATGCTGATGGGCGCGATGTAAATTGCCAGCAGCCACTCTGGAGAAGTGTATGGTGTTTCCTGAAACATCCAAAAAACAAAGCAACAGAGCCTAGGGCACTTCCACTTATGGTCCTATAGCTTAGGGAAATTAAAATCAAAAAGACACAGCCAACCCAAAGTTTGGAACGCCTCTGTTTACAAGAACCTCGTTTACGGTACAAGTTCAATATCACCGAAAGCGAAAAATGGATAAAGAAGTTGTGGTACTAACGTACAATGCAATATCACTCAGCAATGAAATCTATGTCATCAGGCCCGTAGCAGCATAATGAGTGGATTCAGGTACAATGATTCTAAGTGAAATAAGTCACACAGAAAAAGGAACATCATATGGTATCACTACTACACGGAATGTAAACTTGGCTACACAAGAACTGAATTACAAAACAGAACAGGGTGTCAAATGTAGAAAACCAACTTATGCTTGCTTAAGGGGAAAGGTGAGTTGGGGTGCTGCATAAAACCAGAGATTGAAATTAGCACAGATACCGTTCCATAAGCCAAATATGTAATAGACAAGAGCTACTCCTTGCTCAACAAAGTGGACTCAACACCCCATATTAAACGCCTAAGAATATACATGACTAGTAAGAATCTTAAAACCTATGGATTGATATGTCTCCGAAAGAGAATCAAGCGTGTGTACAGCGGCATAAACGCAGCAGTGATAGGACTGGTGAGGTTCGGTGAGCAAATGCAGACCCTTTGAAGTCATATTGCATGGTACCCATTCCATGGGTCTCAACTCTCCATGTTTAAGGGATTCTTCCTTCAGCTAAAACATGCCTGTGGAACCCAGAGTATGATCCACTGTGTGATCGGGAAACGTGTTCAAATGTGTCTCAGTTTTCGTCCCCTGGTACTCGGGTGCAACATTCCAGACGCTTTACTAACACTCTCCCCACTTGGAGAGTCAGTGCCTAAAACCTCCTGTTTGGCCCAGTTTGGAATTTCTGTGGAAAATGAACAGGAATAGGGAGAACCAATGAGAGACTAGGTGGAGGTGTCTGGACGGGCAAATTTAACTCTCATTTCCCACCAGGAAGAGTAATTAACCAAAGGCTCAGCATGCCGTGCCTGATCCAAACTAGGGCCTGAAGCAATCCTGCGGTGTTGCGGCCAGCTCACAAGAAAGCGAGTTGAAGAAAGGTGCTCAGGGGCACTGTAATTCACAAACCTGCAGAGTTATAAATGACAGCTGTCTTCCAAAAATATATTGAAGTAAGGCAGCCAAGAGGAGTTGAAAGCCGGGCAGAATTGCAGGAAACCGATTTCAGGAGGTAGACTGGAATTGCATGTAAAGCATAGGAAAAGAGGCAGAACGTCCACAATGATGCACTTGGCCAAAAAGGGCGTATGCGTTTTTTCCTGAATATATTCAGGAAAAAACGCATACGCCCTTTTTGGCCAACCAAGCAAGCTTGCAAAGGAAATCTGCACTACAATGAAGTCTCACTGCCCCCCGGTCAAAAGGGCCATCCGAAAAAAGTGTAAAATCCAGAAAGGCAGGACAGGCCATGGAGAACTGGGAGCCTTGTTATGCTGATGGGCGGGATGAAAATTGCCAGCAGCCACTCTGGAGAAGTGTATGGTGTTTCCTGAAACATCCAAAAAACAAAGCAACAGAGCCTAGGGCACTTCCACTTATGGTCCTCTAGCTTAGGGAAATTAAGATCAAAAAGACACAGCCACCCCAAAGTTTGGGACGGCTCTGTTTACAAGAATCTCGTTTACGGTACAAGTTCAATATCACAGAAAGCGAAAAATGGATAAAGAAGTTGTGGTACTTACGTACAATGCAATATCACTCAGCAATGAAATCTATGTCATCAGGCCCGTAGCAGCATAATGAGTGGATTCAGGTACGATGATTCTAAGTGAAATAAGTCACACAGAAAAAGAAACATCATAAGATATCACTAATACACGGAATGTAAACTTGGCTACACAAGAACTGAATTACAAAACAGAACAGGGTGTCAAATGTAGAAAACCAACTTATGCTTGCTTAACGGGACGGGTGAGTTGGGGTGCTGCATAAAACCAGAGATTGAAATTAGCACAGATACCGTTCCATAAGCCAAATATGTAATAGACAAGAGCTACTCCTTGCTCAACGAAGTGGACTCAACACCCCATATTAAACACCTAAGAATATACATGACTAGTAAGAATCTTAAAACCTATGTTTTTATAAGTCTCCGAAAGAGAATCAAGCGTGTGTACAGCGGCATAAACGCAGCAGTGATAGGACTGGTGAGGTTCGGTGAGCAAATGCAGACCCTTTGAAGTCATATTGCATGGTACCCATTCCATGGGTCTCAACTCTCCAGGTTTAAGGGATTCTTCCTTCAGCTAAAACATGCATGTGGAACCTAGAGTATGATCCACCGTGTGATCGGAAAACGTGTTCAAATGTGTCTCAGTTTTCGTCCCCTGGTACTCGGGTGCAACATTCCAGACGCTTTACTAACACTCTCCCCACTTGGAGAGTCAGTGCCTAAAACCTCCTGTTTGGCCCAGTTTGCAATTTCTGTGGAAAATGAACAGGAATAGGGAGAACCAATGAGAGACTAGGTGGAGGTGTCTGGACGGGCAAATTTAACTCTCATTTCCCACCAGGAAGAGGAATTAACCAAAGGCTCATCATGCCGTGCCGGAACCAATCTAGGGCCTGAAGCAATCCTGCGGTGTCGTGGCCAGCTCACAAGAAAGCGAGTTGAAGAAAGGAGCTCAGGGTCACTGTAATTCACAAACCTGCAGAGTTATAAATGACAGCTATCTTCCAAAAATATATTGAAGTTAGGCTACCAAGAGGAGTTGAAAGCGGGACAGAATTGCAGGAAACCGATTTCAGGAGGTACACTGGAATTGCATGTAAAGCATAGGAAAAGAGGCAGAACGTCCACAATGATGCACTTGGCCAAAAAGGGCGTATGCGTTTTTTCCTGAATCTATTCAGGAAAAAAACGCATACGCCCTTTTTGGCCAACCAAGCAAGCTTGCAAAGGAAATCTGCACTACAATGAAGTCTCACTGCCCCCTGGTCAAAAGGGACATCTGTAAAAAGTGTAAAATCCAAAAAGGCAGGACAGGCCATGGAGAACTGGGAGCCTTGTTATGCTGATGGGCGGGATGTAAATTGCCAGCAGCCACTCTGGAGAAGTGCATGGTGTTTCCTGAAACATCCAAAAAACAAAGCAACAGAGCCTAGGGCACTTCCACTTATGGTCCTATAGCTTAGGGAAATTAAAATCAAAAAGACACAGCCACCCCAAAATTTGGGACGGCTCTGTTTATAAGAACCTCGTTTACGGTACAAGTTCAATATCACAGAAAGCGAAAAATGGATAAAGAAGTTGTGGTACTTACGTACAATGCAATATCACTCAGCAAAAAATCTATGTCATCAGGCCCGTAGCAGCATAATGAGTGGATTCAGGTACGATGATTCTAAGTGAAATAAGTCACACAGAAAAAGAAACATCATAAGATATCACTACTACACGGAATGTAAACTTGGCTACACAAGAACTGAATTACAAAACAGAACAGGGTGTCAAATGTAGAAAACCAACTTATGCTTGCTTAAGGGGAAAGGTGAGTTGGGGTGCTGCATAAAACCAGAGATTGAAATTAGCACAGATACCGTTCCATAAGCCAAATATGTAATAGACAAGAGCTACTCCTTGCTCAACGAAGTGGACTCAACACCCCATATTAAACACCTAAGAATATACATGACTAGTAAGAATCTTAAAACCTATGGATTTATAAGTCTCCGAAAGAGAATCAAGCGTGTGTACAGCGGCATAAACGCAGCAGTGATAGGACTGGTGAGGTTCGGTGAGCAAATGCAGACCCTTTGAAGTCATATTGCATGGTACCCATTCCATGGGTCTCAACTCTCCAGGTTTAAGGGATTCTTCCTTCAGCTAAAACATGCATGTGGAACCCAGAGTATGATCCACCGTGTGATAGGCAAACGTGTTCAAATGTGTCTCAGTTTTTGTCCCCTGGTACTCGGGTGCAACATTCCAGACGCTTTACTAACACTCTCCTCACTTGGAGAGTCAGTGCCTTTAACCTCCTGTTTGGCCCAGTTTGCAATTTCTGTGGAAAATGAACAGGAATAGGGAGAACCAATGAGAGACTAGGTGGAGGTGTCCGGACAGGCAAATTTAACTCTCATTTCCGACCAGGAAGAGGAATTAACCAAAGGCTCAGCGTGCCATGCCGGAACCACACTAGGGCCAGAAGCAATCCTGCGGTGTTGCGGCCAGCTCACAAGAAAGCGAGTTGAAGAAAGGAGCTCAGGGACACTGTAATTCACAAACCTGCAGAGTAATAAATGACAGCTATCTTCCAAAAATATATTGAAGTAAGGCTGCCAAGAGGAGTTGAAAGCGGGGCAGAATTGCACAAAACCGATTTCAGGAGGTAGACTGGAATTGCATGTAAAGCATAGGAAAAGAGTCAGAACGTCCACAATGATGCACTTGGCCAAAAAGGGCGTATGCGTTTTTTCCTGAGGAAAAAACGCATACGCCCTTTTTGGCCAACCAAGCAAGCTTGCAAAGGAAATCTGCACTACAATGAAGTCTCACTGCCCCCCGGTCAAAAGGGCCATCTGAAAAAAGTATAAAATCCAGAAAGGCAGGACAGGCCATGGAGAACTGGGAGCCTTGTTATGCTGATGGGCGGGATGTAAATTGCCAGCAGCCACTCTGGAGAAGTGTATGGTGTTTCCTGAAACATCCAAAAAACAAAGCAACAGAGCCTAGGGCACTTCCACTTATGGTCCTATAGCTTAGGGAAATTAAAATCAAAAAGACACAGCCACCCCAAAGTTTGGGAGGGCTCTGTTTACAAGAACCCCGTTTACCGTACAAGTTCAATATCACAGAAAGCGAAAAATGGATAAAGAAGTTGTGGTACTTACGTACAATGCAATATCACTCAGCAATGAAATCTATGTCATCAGGCCCGTAGCAGCATAATGAGTGGATTCAGGTACAATGATTCTAAGTGAAATAAGTCACACAGAAAAAGGAACATCATATGGTATCACTACTACACGGAATGTAAACTTGGCTACACAAGAACTGAATTACAAAACAGAACAGGGTGTCAAATGTAGAAAACCAACTTATGCTTGCTTAAGGGGAAAGGTGCGTTGGGGTGCTGCATAAAACCAGAGATTGAAATTAGCACAGATACCGTTCCATAAGCCAAATATGTAATAGACAAGAGCTACTCCTTGCTCAACGAAGTGGACTCAACACCCCATATTAAACGCCTAAGAATATACCTGACTAGTAAGAATCTACCTGACTAGTAAGAATCTTAAAACCTATGGATTTATATGTCTCCGAAAGAGAATCAAGCGTGTGTACAGCGGCATAAACGCAGCAGTGATAGGATTGGAGAGGTTCGGTGAGCAAATACAGACCCTTTGAAGTCATATTGCATGGTACCCATTCCATGGGTCTCAACTCTCCAGGTTTAAGGGATTCTTCCTTCAGCTAAAACATGCATGTGGAACCCAGAGTATGATCCACCATGTGATCGGGAAACGTGTTCAAATGTGTCTCAGTTTTCGTCCCCTGGTACTCGGGTGCAACATTCCAGACGCTTTACTAACACTCTCCCCACTTGGAGAGTCTGTGCCTTTAACCTCCTGTTTGGCCCAGTTTGCAATTTCTGTGGAAAATGAACAGGAATAGGGAGAACCAATGAGAGACTAGATGGAGGTGTCCGGACGGGCAAATTTAACTCTCATTTCCCACCAGGAAGAGGAATTAACCAAAGTCTCAACATACTGTGCCGGAACTAAACTAGGGCCTGAAGCAATCCTGCGGTGTTGCGGCCAGCTCACAAGAAAGCGAGTTGAAGAAAGGAGCTCAGGGACACTGTAATTCACAAACCTGCAGAGTTATAAATGACAGCTATCTTCCAAAAATATATTGAAGTAAGGCTGCCAAGAGGAGTTGAAAGCGGGGCAGAATTGCAGGAAACCGATTTCAGGAGGTAGACTGGAATTGCATGTAAAGCATAGGAAAATAGGCAGAACGTCCACAATGATGCACTTGGCTAAAAAGGGCATATGCGTTTTTTCCTGAATATACTCAGGAAAAAACGCATACGCCCTTTTTGGCCAACCAAGCAAGCTTGCAAAGGAAATCTGCACTACAATGAAGTCTCACTGCCCCCTGTCAAAAGGGCCATGTGAAAAAAGTGTAAAATCCAGAAAGGCAGGACAGGCCATGGAGAACTGGGAGCCTTGTTATGCTGATGGGCGGGATGTAAATTGCCAGCAGCCACTCTGGAGAAGTGTATGGTGTTTCCTGAAACATCCAAAAAACAAAGCCACAGAGCCTAGGGCATTTCCACTTATGGTCCTATAGCTTAGGGAAATTAAAATCAAAAAGACACAGCCACCCCAACGTTTGGGCCGGCTCTGTTTAAAAGAACCTCGTTTACGGTACAAGTTCAATATCACAGAAAGCGAAAAATGGATAAAGAAGTTGTGGTACTTACGTACAATGCAATATCACTCAGCAATGAAATCTATGTCATCAGGCCCGTAGCAGCATAATGAGTGGATTCAGGTACGATGATTCTAAGTGAAATAAGTCACACAGAAAAAGAAACATCATAAGATATCACTACTACACGGAATGTAAACTTGGCTACACAGGAACTGAAATACAAAACAGAACAGGGTCTCAAATGTAGAAAACCAACTTATGCTTGCTTAAGGGGAAAGGTGAGTTGGGGTGCTGCATAAAACCAGAGATTGAAATTAGCACAGATACCGTTCCATAAGCCAAATATGTAATAGACAAGAGCTACTCCTTGCTCAACGAAGTGGACTCAACACCACATCATAAACGCCTAAGAATATACCTGACTAGTAAGAATATTAAAACCTATGGATTTATATGTCTCCAAAAGAGAATCAATCGTGTGTACAGCGGCATAAACGCAGCAGTGATAGTATTGGTGAGGTTCGGTGAGCAAATGCAAACCATTTGAAGTCATATTGCATGGTACCCATTCCATGGGTCTCAACTCTCCAGGTTTAAGGTATTTTTCCTTCAGCTAAACATGCATGTGGAACACAGAGTATGATCCACCGTGTGATCGGGAAACGTGTTCAAATGTGTCTCAGTTTTCGTCCCCTGGTACTCGGGTGCAACATTCCAGACGCTTTACTAACACTCTCCCCACTTGGAGAGTCTGTGCCTTTAACCTCCTGTTTGGCCCAGTTTGCAATTTCTGTGGAAAATGAACAGGAATAGGGAGAACCAATGAGAGACTAGGTGGAGGTGTCCGGACGGGCAAATTTAACTCTCATTTCCGACCAGGAAGAGGAATTAACCAAAGGCTCAGCGTGCCATGCCGGAACCACACTAGGGCCAGAAGCAATCCTGCGGTGTTGCGGCCAGCTCACAAGAAAGCGAGTTGAAGAAAGGAGCTCAGGGACACTGTAATTCACAAACCTGCAGAGTAATAAATGACAGCTATCTTCCAAAAATATATTGAAGTAAGGCTGCCAAGAGGAGTTGAAAGCGGGGCAGAAATGCACAAAACCGATTTCAGGAGGTAGACTGGAATTGCATGTAAAGCATAGGAAAAGAGTCAGAACGTCCACAATGATGCACTTGGCCAAAAAGGGCGTATGCGTTTTTTCCTGAGGAAAAAACGCATACGCCCTTTTTGGCCAACCAAGCAAGCTTGCAAAGGAAATCTGCACTACAATGAAGTCTCACTGCCCCCCGGTCAAAAGGGCCATCTGAAAAAAGTATAAAATCCAGAAAGGCAGGACAGGCCATGGAGAACTGGGAGCCTTGTTATGCTGATGGGCGGGATGTAAATTGCCAGCAGCCACTCTGGAGAAGTGTATGGTGTTTCCTGAAACATCCAAAAAACAAAGCAACAGAGCCTAGGGCACTTCAACTTATGGTCCTATAGCTTAGGGAAATTAAAATCAAAAAGACACAGCCACCCCAAAGTTTGGGACGGCTCTGTTTACAAGAACCCCGTTTACCGTACAAGTTCAATATCACAGAAAGCGAAAAATGGATAAAGAAGTTGTGGTACTTACGTACAATGCAATATCACTCAGCAATGCAATCTATGTCATCAGGCCCGTAGCAGCATAATGAGTGGATTCAGGTACAATGATTCTAAGTGAAATAAGTCACACAGAAAAAGGAACATCATATGGTATCACTACTACACGGAATGTAAACTTGGCTACACAAGAACTGAATTACAAAACAGAACAGGGTGTCAAATGTAGAAAACCAACTTATGCTTGCTTAAGGGGAAAGGTGCGTTGGGGTGCTGCATAAAACCAGAGATTGAAATTAGCACAGATACCGTTCCATAAGCCAAATATGTAATAGACAAGAGCTACTCCTTGCTCAACGAAGTGGACTCAACACCCCATATTAAACGCCTAAGAATATACCTGACTAGTAAGAATCTACCTGACTAGTAAGAATCTTAAAACCTATGGATTTATATGTCTCCGAAAGAGAATCAAGCGTGTGTACAGTGGCATAAACGCAGCAGTGATAGGATTGGAGAGGTTCGGTGAGCAAATACAGACCCTTTGAAGTCATATTGCATGGTACCCATTCCATGGGTCTCAACTCTCCATGTTTAAGGGATTCTTCCTTCAGCTAAAACATGCATGTGGAACCCAGAGTATGATCCACCATGTGATCGGGAAACGTGTTCAAATGTGTCTCAGTTTTCGTCCCCTGGTACTCGGGTGCAACATTCCAGACGCTTTACTAACACTCTCCCCACTTGGAGAGTCTGTGCCTTTAACCTCCTGTTTGGCCCAGTTTGCAATTTCTGTGGAAAATGAACAGGAATAGGGAGAACCAATGAGAGACTAGATGGAGGTGTCCGGACGGGCAAATTTAACTCTCATTTCCCACCAGGAAGAGGAATTAACCAAAGTCTCAACATACTGTGCCGGAACTAAACTAGGGCCTGAAGCAATCCTGCGGTGTTGCGGCCAGCTCACAAGAAAGCGAGTTGAAGAAAGGAGCTCAGGGACACTGTAATTCACAAACCTGCAGAGTTATAAATGACAGCTATCTTCCAAAAATATATTGAAGTAAGGCTGCCAAGAGGAGTTGAAAGCGGGGCAGAATTGCAGGAAACCGATTTCAGGAGGTAGACTGGAATTGCATGTAAAGCATAGGAAAATAGGCAGAACGTCCACAATGATGCACTTGGCTAAAAAGGGCATATGCGTTTTTTCCTGAATATACTCAGGAAAAAACGCATACGCCCTTTTTGGCCAACCAAGCAAGCTTGCAAAGGAAATCTGCACTACAATGAAGTCTCACTGCCCCCCGGTCAAAAGGGCCATCTGAAAAAAGTGTAAAATCCAGAAAGGCAGGACAGGCCATGGAGAACTGGGAGCCTAGTTATGCTGATGGGCGGGATGTAAATTGCCAGCAGCCACTCTGGAGAAGTGTATGGTGTTTCCTGAATCATCCAAAAAACAAAGCAACAGAGCCTAGGGCACTTTCACTTATGGTCCTATAGCTTAGGGAAATTAAAATCAAAAAGACACAGCCACCCCAAATTTTGGGACGGCTCTGTTTACAAGAACCTCGTTTACGGTACAAGTTCAATATCACAGAAAGCGAAAAATGGGTAAAGAAACTGTGGTACTTACGTACAATGCAATATCACTCAGCAATGAAATCTATGTCATCAGGCCGGTAGCAGCATAATGAGTGGATTCAGGTACGATGATTCTAAGTGAAATTAGTCACACAGAAAAAGAAACATCATAAGATATCACTAATACACGGAATGTGAACTTGGCTACACAAGAACTGAATTACAAAACAGAACAGGGTGTCAAATGTAGAAAACCAACTTATACTTGCTTAAGGGGACGGGTGAGTTGGGGTGCTGCATAAAACCAGAGATTGAAATGAGCACAGATACCGTTCCATAAGCCAAATATGTAATAGACAAGAGCTACTCCTTGCTCAACGAAGTGGACTCAACACCCCATATTAAACGCCTAAGAATATACCTGACTAGTAAGAATCTACCTGACTAGTAAGAATCTTAAAACCTATGGATTTATATGTCTCCGAAAGAGAATCAAGCGTGTGTACAGTGGCATAAACGCAGCAGTGACAGGATTGCTGAGGTTCGGTGAGCAAATGCAGACCCTTTGAAGTCATATTGCATGGTACCCATTCCATGGATCTCAATTCTCCCTGTTTAAGGGATTCTTCCTTCAGCTAAAACATGCATGTGGAACCCAGAGTATGATCCACCGTGTGATCAGAAAACGTGTTCAAATGTGTCTCAATTTTCGTTTCCTGGTACTCGGGTGCAACATTCCAGACGCTTTACTAACACTCTCCCCACTTGGAGAGTCAGTGCCTTTAACCTCCTGTTTGGCCCAGTTTGCAATTTCTGTGGAAAATGAACAGGAATAGGGAGAACCAATGAGAGACTAGGTGGAGGTGTCCAGACGGGCAAATTTAACTCTCACTTCCAACCAGGAAGAGGAATTAACCAAAGGCTCAGCGTGCCATGCCGGAACGACACTAGGACCAGAAGCAATCCTGCGGTGTTGCGGCCAGCTCACAAGAAAGCGAGTTGAAGAAAGGAGCTCAGGGGCACTGTAATTCACAAACCTGCAGAGTTATAAAGGACAGCTATCTTCCAAAAATATATTGAAGTAAGGCTGCCAAGAGGAGTTGAAAGGGGGGCAGAATTGCAGGAAACCGATTTCAGGAGGTAGACTGGAATTGCATGTAAAGCATAGGAAAAGAGGCAGAACGTCCACAATGATGCACTTGGCCAAAAAGGGCGTATGCGTTTTTTCCTGAATATATTCAGGAAAAAACGCATACGCCCTTTTTGGCCAACCAAGCAAGCTTGCAAAGGAAATCTGCACTACAATGAAGTCTCACTGCCCCCCGGTCAAAAGGGCCATCTGAAAAAAGTGTAAAATCCAGAAAGGCAGGACAGGCCATGGAGAACTGGGAGCCTAGTTATGCTGATGGGCGGGATGTAAATTGCCAGCAGCCACTCTGGAGAAGTGTATGGTGTTTCCTGAAACATCCAAAACACAAAGCAACAGAGCCTAGGGCACTTCCACTTATTGTCCTATAGCTTAGGGAAATTAAAATCAAAAAGACACAGCCACCCCAAAGTTTGGGACGGCTCTGTTTACAAGAACCTCGTTTACGGTACAAGTTCAATATCACAGAAAGCGAAAAATGGATAAAGAAATTGTGGTACTTACGTACAATGCAATATCACTCAGCAATGAAATCTATGTCATCAGGCCCGTAGCAGCATAATGAGTGGATTCAGGTACGATGATTCTAAGTGAAATTAGTCACACAGAAAAAGAAACATCATAAGATATCACTAATACACGGAATGTAAACTTGGCTACACAAGAACTGAATTACAAAACAGAACAGGGTGTCAAATGTAGAAAACCAACTTATGCTTGCTTAAGGGGACGGGTGAGTTGGGGTGCTGCATAAAACCAGAGATTGAAATGAGCACAGATACCGTTCCATAAGCCAAATATGTAATAGACAAGAGCTACTCCTTGCTCAACGAAGTGGACTCAACACTCCATATTAAACGCCTAAGAATATACCTGACTAGTAAGAATCTTAAAACCTATGGATTTATATGTCTCCGAAAGAGAATCAAGCGTGTGTACAGCGGCATAAACGCAGCAGTGATAGGATTGCTGAGGTTCGGTGAGCAAATGCAGACCCTTTGAAGTCATATTGCATGGTACCCATTCCATGGGTCTGAACTCTCCCTGTTTAAGGGATTCTTCCTTCAGCTAAAACATGCATGTGGAACCCAGAGTATGATCCACCATGTGGTCGGAAAACGTGTTCAAATGTGTCTCAGTTTTCGTCCCCTGGTACTCGGGTGCAACATTCCAGACGCTTTACTAACACTCTCCCCACTTGGAGAGTCAGTGCCTTTAACCTCCTGTTTGGCCCAGTTTGCAATTTCTGTGGAAAATGAACAGGAATAGGGAGAACCAATGAGAGACTAGGTGGAGGTGTCCGGACGGGCAAATTTAACTCTCATTTCCCACCAGGAAGAGGAATTAACCAAAGGCTCAGCATGCCGTGCCGGAACCAAACTAGGGCCTGAAGCAATCCTGCGGTGTTGCGGCCAGCTCACAAGAAAGCGAGTTGAAGAAAGGAGCTCAGGGGCACTGTAATTCACAAACCTGCAGAGTTATAAATGACAGCTATCTTCCAAAAATATATTGAAGTAAGGCTGCTAAGAGGAGTTAAAAGCCGGGCAGAATTGCAGGAAACCGATTTCAGGAGGTAGACTGGAATTGCATGTAAAGCATAGGAAAAGAGGCAGAACGTCCACAATGATGCATTTGGCCAAAAAGGGCGTATGCGTTTTTTCCTGAATATATTCAAGAAAAAACGCATACGCCCTTTTTGGCCAAACAAGCAAGCTTGCAAAGGAAATCTGCACTACAATGAAGTCTCACTGCCCCCCGGTCAAAAGGGCCATCTGAAAAAAGTGTAAAATCCAGAAAGGCAGGACAGGCCATGGAGAACTGGGAGCCTAGTTATGCTGATGGGCGGGATGTAAATTGCCAGCAGCCACTCTGGAGAAGTGTATGGTGTTTCCTGAAACATCCAAAAAACAAAGCAACAGAGCCTAGGGCACTTCCACTTATGGTCCTATAGCTTAGGGAAATTAAAATCAAAAAGACACAGCCACCCCAAAGTTTGGGACGGCTCTGTTTACAAGAACCTCGTTTACGGTACAAGTTCAATATCACAGAAAGCGAAAAATGGATAAAGAAATTGTGGTACTTACGTACAATGCAATATCACTCAGCAATGAAATCTATGTCATCAGGCCCGTAGCAGCATAATGAGTGGATTCAGGTACGATGATTCTAAGTGAAATTAGTCACACAGAAAAAGAAACATCATAAGATATCACTAATACACGGAATGTAAACTTGGCTACACAAGAACTGAATTACAAAACAGAACAGGGTGTCAAATGTAGAAAACCAACTTATGCTTGCTTAAGGGGAAGGGTGAGTTGGGGTGCTGCATAAAACCAGAGATTGAAATGAGCACAGATACCGTTCCATAAGCCAAATATGTAATAGACAAGAGCTACTCCTTGCTCAACGAAGTGGACTCAACACTCCATATTAAACGCCTAAGAATATACCTGACTAGTAAGAATCTTAAAACCTATGGATTTATATGTCTCCGAAAGAGAATCAAGCGTGTGTACAGCGGCATAAATGCAGCAGTGATAGGATTGCTGAGGTTCGGTGAGCAAATGCAGACCCTTTGAAGTCATATTGCATGGTACCCATTCCATGGGTCTCAACTCTCCAGGTTTAAGGGATTCTTCCTTCAGCTAAAACATGCATGTGGAACCCAGAGTATGATCCACCGTGTGATCGGGAAACGTGTTCAAATGTGTCTCAGTTTTCGTTCCCTGGTACTCGGGTGCAACATTCCAGACGCTTTACTAACACTCTCCCCACTTGGAGAGTCAGTGCCTTTAACCTCCTGTTTGGCCCAGTTTGCAATTTCTGTGGAAAATGAACAGGAATAGGGAGAACCAATGAGAGACTAGGTGGAGGTATCCGGACGGGCAAATTTAACTCTCATTTCCCACCAGGAAGAGGAATTAACCAAAGGCTCAGCATGCCGTGCCGGAATCAAACTAGGGCCTGAAGCAATCCTGCGGTGTTGTGGCCAGCTCACAAGAAAGCGAGTTGAAGAAAGGAGCTCAGGGGCACTGTAATTCACAAACCTGCAGAGTTATAAATGACAGCTATCTTCCAAAAATATATTGAAGTAAGGCTGCTAAGAGGAGTTAAAAGCGGGGCAGAATTGCAGGAAACCGATTTCAGGAGGTAGACTGGAATTGCATGTAAAGCATAGGAAAAGAGGCAGAACGTCCACAATGATGCATTTGGCCAAAAAGGGCGTATGCGTTTTTTCCTGAATATATTCAAGAAAAAACGCATACGCCCTTTTTGGCCAAACAAGCAAGCTTGCAAAGGAAATCTGCACTACAATGAAGTCTCACTGCCCCCCGGTCAAAAGGGCCATCTGAAAAAAGTGTAAAATCCAGAAAGGCAGGACAGGCCATGGAGAACTGGGAGCCTAGTTATGCTGATGGGCGGGATGTAAATTGCCAGCAGCCACTCTGGAGAAGTGTATGGTGTTTCCTGAAACATCCAAAAAACAAAGCAACAGAGCCTAGGGCACTTCCACTTATGGTCCTATAGCTTAGGGAAATTAAAATCAAAAAGACACAGCCACCCCAAAGTTTGGGACGGCTCTGTTTACAAGAACCTCGTTTACGGTACAAGTTCAATATCACAGAAAGCGAAAAATGGATAAAGAAATTGTGGTACTTACGTACAATGCAATATCACTCAGCAATGAAATCTATGTCATCAGGCCCGTAGCAGCATAATGAGTGGATTCAGGTACGATGATTCTAAGTGAAATTAGTCACACAGAAAAAGAAACATCATAAGATATCACTAATACACGGAATGTAAACTTGGCTACACAAGAACTGAATTACAAAACAGAACAGGGTGTCAAATGTAGAAAACCAACTTATGCTTGCTTAAGGGGAAGGGTGAGTTGGGGTGCTGCATAAAACCAGAGATTGAAATGAGCACAGATACCGTTCCATAAGCCAAATATGTAATAGACAAGAGCTACTCCTTGCTCAACGAAGTGGACTCAACACTCCATATTAAACGCCTAAGAATATACCTGACTAGTAAGAATCTTAAAACCTATGGATTTATATGTCTCCGAAAGAGAATCAAGCGTGTGTACAGCGGCATAAATGCAGCAGTGATAGGATTGCTGAGGTTCGGTGAGCAAATGCAGACCCTTTGAAGTCATATTGCATGGTACCCATTCCATGGGTCTCAACTCTCCAGGTTTAAGGGATTCTTCCTTCAGCTAAAACATGCATGTGGAACCCAGAGTATGATCCACCGTGTGATCGGGAAACGTGTTCAAATGTGTCTCAGTTTTCGTTCCCTGGTACTCGGGTGCAACATTCCAGACGCTTTACTAACACTCTCCCCACTTGGAGAGTCAGTGCCTTTAACCTCCTGTTTGGCCCAGTTTGCAATTTCTGTGGAAAATGAACAGGAATAGGGAGAACCAATGAGAGACTAGGTGGAGGTATCCGGACGGGCAAATTTAACTCTCATTTCCCACCAGGAAGAGGAATTAACCAAAGGCTCAGCATGCCGTGCCGGAATCAAACTAGGGCCTGAAGCAATCCTGCGGTGTTGTGGCCAGCTCACAAGGAAGCGAGTTGAAGAAAGGAGCTCAGGGGCACTGTAATTCACAAACCTGCAGAGTTATAAATGACAGCTATCTTCCAAAAATATATTGAAGTAAGGCTGCCAAGAGGAGTTGAAAGCGGGGCAGAATTGCAGGAAACCGATTTCTGGAGGTACACTGGAATTGCATGTAAAGCATAGGAAAAGAGGCAGAACGTCCACAATGATGCACTTGGCCAAAAAGGGCGTATGCGTTTTTTCCTGAATATATTCAGGAAAAAACGCATATGCCCTTTTTGGCCAACCAAGCAAGCTTGCAAAGGAAATCTGCACTACAATGAAGTCTCACTGCCCCCCGGTCAAAAGGGCCATCTGAAAAAAGTGTAAAATCCAGAAAGGCAGGACAGGCCATGGAGAACTGGGAGCCTTGTTATGCTGATGGGCGGGATGTAAATTGCCAGCAGCCACTCTGGAGAAGTGTATGGTGTTTCCTGAAACATCCAAAAAACAAAGCAACAGAGCCTAGGGCACTTCCACTTATGGTCCTATAGCTTAGGGAAATTAAAATCAAAAAGACACAGCCACCGCAAAGTTTGGGACGGCTCTGTTTACAAGAACCTCGTTTACCGAACAAGTTCAATATCACAGAAAGCGAAAAATGGATAAAGAAGTTGTGGTACTTATGTACAATGCAATATCACTCAGCAATGAAATCTATGTCATCAGGCCCGTAGCAGCATAATGAGTGGATTCAGGTACGATGATTCTAAGTGAAATTAGTCACACAGAAAAAGAAACATCATAAGATATCACTAATACACGGAATGTAAACTTGGCTACACAAGAACTGAATTACAAAACAGAACAGGGTGTCAAATGTAGAAAACCAACTTATGCTTGCTTAAGGGGACGGGTGAGTTGGGGTGCTGCATAAAACCAGAGATTGAAATGAGCACAGATACCGTTCCATAAGCCAAATATGTAATAGACAAGAGCTACTCCTTGCTCAACGAAGTGGACTCAACACCCCATATTAAACGCCTAAGAATATACCTGACTAGTAAGAATCTTAAAACCTATGGATTTATATGTCTCCGAAAGAGAATCAAGCGTGTGTACAGCGGCATAAACGCAGCAGTGATAGGATTGCTGAGGTTCGGTGAGCAAATGCAGACCCTATGAAGTCATATTGCATGGTACCCATTACATGGGTCTCAACTCTCCAGGTTTAATGGATTCTTCCTTCAGCTAAAACATGCATGTGGAACCCAGAGTATGATCAACCGTGTGATCGGGAAACGTGTTCAAATGTGTCTCAGTTTTCGTCCCCTGGTACTCGGGTGCAACATTCCAGACGCTTTACTAACACTCTCCCCACTTGGAGAGTCAGTGCCTTTAACCTCCTGTTTGGCCCAGTTTGCAATTTCTGTGGAAAATGAACAGGAATAGGGAGAACCAATGAGAGACTAGGTGGAGGTGTCCGGACGGGCAAATTTAACTCTCATTTCCCACCAGGAAGAGGAATTAACCAAAGGCTCAGCATGCCGTGCCGGAACCAAACTAGGGCCTGAAGCAATCCTGCGGTGTTGCGGCCAGCTCACAAAAAAGCGAGTTGAAGAAAGGAGCTCAGGGTCACTGTAATTCACAAACCTGCAGAGTTATAAATGACAGCTATCTTCCAAAAATATATTGAAGTAAGGCTGCCAAGAGGAGTTGAAAGCGGGGCAGAATTGCAGGAAACCGATTTCAGGAGGTAGACTGGAATTGCATGTAAAGCATAGGAAAAGAGGCAGAACGTCCACAATGATACACTTGGCCAAAAAGGGCGTATGCGTTTTTTCCTGAATATATTCAGGGAAAAACGCATACGCCCTTTTTGGCCAACCAAGCAAGCTTGCAAAGGAAATCTGCACTACAATGAAGTCTCACTGTCCCCCGGTCAAAAGGGCCATCTGAAAAAAGTGTAAAATCCAGAAAGGCAGGACAGGCCATTGAGAACTGGGAGCCTAGTTATGCTGATGGGCGGGATGTAAATTGCCAGCAGCCACTCTGGAGAAGTGTATGGTGTTTCCTGAAACATCCAAAAAACAAAGCAACAGAGCCTAGGGCACTTCCACTTATGGTCCTATAGCTTAGGGAAATTAAAATCAAAAAGACACAGCCACCCCAAAGTTTGGGACGGCTCTGTTTTCAAGAACCTAGTTTACGGTACAAGTTGAATATCACAGAAAGCGAAAAATGGATAAAGAAATTGTGGTACTTACGTACAATGCAATATCACTCAGCAATGAAATCTATGTCATCAGGCCCGTAGCAGCATAATGAGTGGATTCAGGTACGATGATTCTAAGTGAAATTAGTCACACAGAAAAAGAAACATCATAAGATATCACTAATACACGGAATGTAAACTTGGCTACACAAGAACTGAATTACAAAACAGAACAGGGTGTCAAATGTAGAAAACCAACTTATGCTTGCTTAAGGGGACGGGTGAGTTGGGGTGCTGCATAAAACCAGAGATTGAAATGAGCACAGATACCGTTCCATAAGCCAAATATGTAATAGACAAGAGCTACTCCTTGCTCAACGAAGTGGACTCAACACTCCATATTAAACGCCTAAGAATATACCTGACTAGTAAGAATCTTAAAACCTATGGATTTATATGTCTCCGAAAGAGAATCAAGCGTGTGTACAGCGGCATAAACGCAGCAGTGATAGGATTGCTGAGGTTCGGTGAGCAAATGCAGACCCTTTGAAGTCATATTGCATGGTACCCATTCCATGGGTCTCAACTCTCCCTGTTTAAGGGATTCTTCCTTCAGCTAAAACATGCATGTGGAACCCAGAGTATGATCCACCGTGTGATTGGAAAACGTGTTCAAATGTGTCTCAGTTTTCGTCCCCTGGTACTCGGGTGCAACATTCCAGACGCTTTACTAACACTCTCCCCACTTGGAGAGTCCGTGCCTTTAAACTCCTGTTTGGCCCAGTTTGCAATTTCTGTGGAAAATGAACAGGAATAGGGAGAACCAATGAGAGACTAGGTGGAGGTGTCCAGACGGGCAAATTTAACTCTCATTTCCCACCAGGAAGAGGAATTAACCAAAGGCTCAGCGTGCCATGCCGGAACCACACTAGGACCAGAAGCAATCCTGCGGTGTTGCGGCCAGCTCACAAGAAAGCGAGTTGAAGAAAGGAGCTCAGGGGCACTGTAATTCACAAACCTGCAGAGTTATAAAGGACAGCTATCTTCCAAAAATATATTGAAGTAAGGCTGCCAAGAGGAGTTGAAAGGGGGGCAGAATTGCAGGAAACCGATTTCAGGAGGTAGACTGGAATTGCATGTAAAGCATAGGAAAAGAGGCAGAACGTCCACAATGATGCACTTGGCCAAAAAGGGCGTATGCGTTTTTTCCTGAATATATTCAGGAAAAAACGCATACGCCCTTTTTGGCCAACCAAGCAAGCTTGCAAAGGAAATCTGCACTACAATGAAGTCTCACTGCCCCCCGGTCAAAAGGGCCATCTGAAAAAAGTGTAAAATCCAGAAAGGCAGGACAGGCCATGGAGAACTGGGAGCCTAGTTATGCTGATGGGCGGGATGTAAATTGCCAGCAGCCACTCTGGAGAAGTGTATGGTGTTTCCTGAAACATCCAAAAAACAAAGCAACAGAGCCTAGGGCACTTCCACTTATGGTCCTATAGCTTAGGGAAATTAATATCAAAAAGACACAGCCACCCCAAAGTTTGGGACGGCTCTGTTTACAAGAACCTCGTTTACGGTACAAGTTCAATATCACAGAAAGCGAAAAATGGATAAAGAAATTGTGGTACTTACGTACAATGCAATATCACTCAGCAATGAAATCTATGTCAACAGGCCCGTAGCAGCATAATGAGTGGATTCAGGTACGATGATTCTAAGTGAAATTAGTCACACAGAAAAAGAAACATCATAAGATATGACTAATACACGGAATGTAAACTTGGCTACACAAGAACTGAATTACAAAACAGAACAGGGTGTCAAATGTAGAAAACCAACTTATGCTTGCTTAAGGGGACGGGTGAGTTGGGGTGCTGCATAAAACCAGAGATTGAAATGAGCACAGATACCGTTCCATAAGCCAAATATGTAATAGACAAGAGCTACTCCTTGCTCAACGAAGTGGACTCAACACCCCATATTAAACGCCTAAGAATCTACCTGACTAGTAAGAATCTTAAAACCTATGGATTTATATGTCTCCCAAAGAGAATCAAGCGTGTGTACAGCAGCATAAACGCAGCAGTGATAGGATTGGTGAGGTTCGGTGAGCAAATGCAGACCCTTTGAAGTCATATTGCATGGTACACATTCCATGGGTCTCAACACTCCAGGTTTAAGGGATTCTTCCTTTAGCTAAAACATGCATGTGGAACCCAGAGTATGATCCACCGTGTGATCGGGAAAAGTGTTCAAATGTGTCTCAGTTTTCGTCCCCTGGTACTCGGGTGCAACATTCCAGACGGTTTACTAACACTCTCCCAACTTGGAGAGTCAGTGCCTTTAACCTCCTGTTTGGCCCAGTTTGCAATTTCTGTGGAAAATGAACAGGAATAGAGAGAACCAATGAGAGACTAGGTGGAGGTGTCCGGACGGGCAAATTTAACTCTCATTTCCCACCAGGAAGAGGAATTAACCAAAGGCTCAGCATGCCGTGCCGGAACCAAACTAGGGCCTGAAGCAATCCTGCGGTGTTGCGGCCAGCTCACAAGAAAGCGAGTTGAAGAAAGGAGCTCAGGGGCACTGTAATTCACAAACCTGCAGAGTTATAAATGACAGCTATCTTCCAAAAATATATTGAAGTAAGGCTGCCAAGAGGAGTTGAAAGCAGGGCAGAATTGCAGGAAAACGATTTCAGGAGGTAGACTGGAATTGAATGTAAAGCATAGGAAAAGATGCAGAACGTCCACAATGATGCACTTGCCCAAAAAGGGCATATGCGTTTTTTCCTGAATATATTCAGGAAAAAACGCATACGCCCTTTTTGGCCAACCAAGCAAGCTTGCAAAGGAAATCTGCACTACAATGAAGTCTCACTGCCCCCCAGTCAAAAGGGCCATCTGAAAAATGTGTAAAATCCAGAAAGGCAGGACAGGCCATTGAGAACTGGGAGCCTTGTTATGCTGATGGGCGGGATGTAAATTGCCAGCAGCCACTCTGGAGAAGTGTATGGTGTTTCCTGAAACATCCAAAAAACAAAGCAACAGAGCCTAGGGCACTTCCACTTATGGTCCTATAGCTTAGGGAAATTAAAATCAAAAAGACACAGCCACCCCAAAGTTTGGGACGGCTCTGTTTACAAGAACCTCGTTTACAGTACAAGTTCAATATCACAGAAAGCGAAAAATGGATAAAGAAATTGTGGTACTTACGTACAATGCAATATCACTCAGCAATGAAATCTATGTCATCAGGCCCGTAGCAGCATAATGAGTGGATTCAGGTACGATGATACTAAGTGAAATTAGTCACACAGAAAAAGAAACATCATAAGATATCACTAATACACGGAATGTAAACTTGGCTACACAAGAACTGAATTACAAAACAGAACAGGGTGTCAAATGTAGAAAACCAACTTATGCTTGCTTAAGGGGACGGGTGAGTTGGGGTGCTGCATAAAACCAGAGATTGAAATGAGCACAGATACCGTTCCATAAGCCAAATATGTAATAGACAAGAGCTACTCCTTGCTCAACGAAGTGGACTCAACACCCCATATTAAACGCCTAAGAATATACCTGACTAGTAAGAATCTTAAAACCTATGGATTTATATGTCTCCGAAAGAGAATCAAGCGTGTGTACAGCGGCATAAATGCAGCAGTGATAGGACTGCTGAGGTTCGGTGAGCAAATGCAGACCCTTTGAAGTCATATTGCATGGTACCCATTCCATGGGTCTCAACTCTCCCTGTTTAAGGGATTCTTCCTTCAGCTAAAACATGCATGTGGAACCCAGAGTATGATCCACCGTGTGATTGGAAAACGTGTTCAAATGTGTCTCAGTTTTCGTCCCCTGGTACTCGGGTGCAACATTCCAGACGCTTTACTAACACTCTCCCCACTTGGAGAGTCTGTGCCTTTAACCTCCTGTATGGCCCAAATTGCAATTTCTGTGGAAAATGAACAGGAATAGGGAGAACCAATGAGAGACTAGGTGGAGGTGTCTGGACGGGCAAATTTAACTCTCATTTCCCACCAGGAAGAGGAATTAACCAAAGGCTCAGCATGCCGTGCCGGAACCAAACTAGGGCCTGAAGCAATCCTGCGGTGTTGCGGCCAGCTCACAAGAAAGTGAGTTGAAGAAAGGAGCTCAGGGGCACTGTAATTCACAAACCTGCAGAGTTATAAATGACAGCTATCTTCCAAAAATATATTGAAGTAAGGCTGCCAAGAGGAGTTGAAAGCGGGGCAGAATTGCAGGAAACCGATTTCAGGAGGTAGACTGGAATTGCATGTAAAGCATAGGAAAAGAGGCAGAACGTCCACAATGATACACTTGGCCAAAAAGGGCGTATGCGTTTTTTCCTGAATATATTCAGGGAAAAACGCATACGCCCTTTTTGGCCAACCAAGCAAGCTTGCAATGGAAATCTGCACTACAATGAAGTCTCACTGTCCCCCGGTCAAAAGGGCCATCTGTAAAAAGTGTAAAATCCAGAAAGGCAGGACAGGCTATTGAGAACTGGGAGCCTTGTTATGCTGATGGGCGGGATGTAAATTGCCAGCAGCCACTCTGGAGAAGTGTATGGTGTTTCCTGAAACATCCAAAAAACAAAGCAACAGAGCCTAGGGCACTTCCACTTATGGTCCTATAGCTTAGGGAAATTAAAATCAAAAAGACACAGCCACCCCAAAGTTTGGGACGGCTCTGTTTACAAGAACCTCGTTTATGGTACAAGTTCAATATCACAGAAAGCGAAAAATGGATAAAGAAATTGTGGTACTTACGTACAATGCAATATCACTCAGCAATGAAATCTATGTCATCAGGCCCGTAGCAGCATAATGAGTGGATTCAGGTACGATGATTCTAAGTGAAATTAGTCACACAGAAAATGAAACATCATAAGATATCATTAATACATGGAATGTAAACTTGGCTACACAAGAACTGAATTACAAAACAGAACAGGGTGTCAAATGTAGAAAACCAACTTATGCTTGCTTAAGGGGACGGGTGAGTTGGGGTACTGCATAAAACCAGAGATTGAAATGAGCACAGATACCGTTCCATAAGCCAAATATGTAATAGACAAGAGCTACTCCTTGCTCAACGAAGTGGACTCAACACTCCATATTAAACGCCTAAGAATCTACCTGACTAGTAAGAATCTACCTGACTAGTAAGAATCTTAAAACCTATGGATTTATATGTCTCCAAAAGAGAATCAAGCGTGTGTACAGCGGCATAAACGCAGCAGTGATAGGATTGCTGAGGTTCGGTGAGCAAATGAAGACCCTTTGAAGTCATATTACATGGTACCCATTCCATGGGTCTCAACTCTCCATGTTTAAGGGATTCTTCCTTCAGCTAAAACATGCATGTGGAACCCAGAGTATGATCCACCGTGTGATCGGGAAACGTGTTCAAATGTGTCTCAGTTTTCGTCCCCTGGTACTCGGTTGCAACATTCCAGATGCTTTACTAACACTCTCCCCACTTGGAGAGTCAGTGCCTTTAACCTCCTGTTTGGCCCAGTTTGCAATTTCTGTGGAAAATGAACAGGAATTGGGAGAACCAATGAGAGACTAGGTGGAGGTGTCCGGACGGGCAAATTTAACTCTCATTTCCCACCAGGAAGAGGAATTAACCAAAGGCTCAGCATGCCGTGCCGGAACCAAACTAGGGCCTGAAGCAATCCTGCGGTGTTGCGGCCAGCTCACAAGAAAGCGAGTTGAAGAAAGGAGCTCAGGGGCACTGTAATTCACAAACCTGCAGAGTTATAAATGACAGCTATCTTCCAAAAATATATTGAAGTAAGGCTGCCAAGAGGAGTTGAAAGCGGGGCAGAATTGCAGGAAACCGATTTCAGGAGGTACACTGGAATTGCATGTAAAGCATAGGAAAAGAGGCAGAACGTCCACAATGATGCACTTGGCCAAAAAGGGCGTATGCGTTTTTTCCTGAATATATTCAGGAAAAAACGCATACGCCCTTTTTGGCCAACCAAGCAAGCTTGCAAAGGAAATCTGCACTACAATGAAGTCTCACTGCCCCCCGGTCAAAAGGGCCATCTGAAAAAAGTGTAAAATCCAGAAAGGCAGGACAGGCCATGGAGAACTGGGAGCCTTGTTATGCTGATGGGCGGGATGTAAATTGCCAGCAGCCACTCTGGAGAAGTGTATGGTGTTTCCTGAAACATCCAAAAAACAAAGCAACAGAGCCTAGGGCACTTCCACTTATGGTCCTATAGCTTAGGGAAATTAAAATCAAAAAGACACAGCCACCCCAAAGTTTGGGACGGCTCTGTTTACAAGAACCTCGTATACCGAACAAGTTCAATATCACAGAAAGCGAAAAATGGATAAAGAAGTTGTGGTACTTATGTACAATGCAATATCACTCAGCAATGAAATCTATGTCATCAGGCCCGTAGCAGCATAATGAGTGGATTCAGGTACGATGATTCTAAGTGAAATTAGTCACACAGAAAAAGAAACATCATAAGATATCACTAATACACGGAATGTAAACTTGGCTACACAAGAACTGAATTACAAAACAGAACAGGGTGTCAAATGTAGAAAACCAACTTATGCTTGCTTAAGGGGACGGGTGAGTTGGGGTGCTGCATAAAACCAGAGATTGAAATGAGCACAGATACCGTTCCATAAGCCAAATATGTAATAGACAAGAGCTACTCCTTGCTCTACGAAGTGGACTCAACACCCCATATTAAACGCCTAAGAATATACCTGACTAGTAAGAATCTACCTGACTAGTAAGAATCTTAAAACCTATGGATTTATATGTCTCCGAAAGAGAATCAAGCGTGTGTACAGCGGCATAAACGCAGCAGTGATAGGATTGGTGAGGTTCGGTGAGCAAATGCAGACCCTTTGAAGTCATATTGCATGGTACCCATTCCATGGGTCTCAACTCTCCATGTTTAAGGGATTCTTCCTTCAGCTAAAACATGCATGTGGAACCCAGAGTATGATCCACCGTGTGATCGGAAAACGTGTTCAAATGTGTCTCAGTTTTCGTCCCCTGGTACTCGGGTGCAACATTCCAGACGCTTTACTAACACTCTCCCCACTTGGAGAGTCAGTGCCTTTAACCTCCTGTTTGTCCCAGTTTGCAATTTCTGTGGAAAATGAACAGGAATAGGGAGAACCAATGAGAGACTAGGTGGAGGTGTCCGGACTGGCAAATTTAACTCTCATTTCCCACCAGGAAGAGGAATTAACCAAAGGCTCCGCGTGCCATGCTGGAACTAAATTAGGGCCTGAGGAGATCCTGCGGTGTTGCGGCCAGCTCACAAGAAAGCGAGTTGAAGAAAGGAGCTCAGGGGCACTGTAATTCAGAAACCTTCGGAGTTATAAATGACAGCTATCATCCAAAATTATGCTGAAGTAAGGCTGCGAAGAGGACTTGAATGCAGGGCAGAATTGCTGGAAATTGATTTCAAAACGTACACGGGAGTAGCTCTTAAAGCATAGGAAAAGAGACAGAACTTGGAAAATAATGCACTTGGCAAAAAAGGGCATATGTGTTTTATCCAGAGCTCTCATAACTGAGGGGAGGAGATTCCCAGCAGGCTCCAACTGCCACCTGAGGGCTCACATTGCCAAGGCAACGTTAGCATGCCAGGCAGGAGTTACCTCACAGCAGAGGTCCCACCTCACAGAAGGGTGAGAAACCCAGCCAACATCAGACTCTCACCAGAGGGCCCACATCACCAAGGGGATGGGAACCAGGCAGGAGTGTCTTCACATCAGTGGGGCCACATCATCGAAAGCTGAGGTACTCAGCACATGTGTCCTCAAACCAGAGGACCCACATCACCAAGGACCTCGGAGTGAGGCAGGCAGGAGTAGCCTCACAACACTGGGCACATAGAATAAAAAAGTGAGGAATCCAGCAGTTGGAACCTCCCAGCAGGCGGCCCAGAGCACCGAGGCTATGGGATCCAGGCCACAGTGAACTCACAGAAGAGGGCCCATGTCATGAAACTGAGCAACCCAGCCATTGGGACCTCAGAGCAGGAGGCCCACATCCCCATGGGGATGGAATTCTGGTAGGAGTGTCCTCGCACCACTGAGAACGTATCAGAAAATTTTGGGCGACCAGCAGTTAGGGCCTGGCGCCAGAGGACCCTCATCACCAAGGGAAGGAGGCTCCCAGCAGGCTCCAACTGCCACCAGAGGGCTGACGTCGCCAAGGCGATGTGTGCCAACCAGGCACGAATGACCTCACAGCAGAGGGTCCACCTCAGAGAAGTGTGACGAACCCAGTCAGGATCAGACTCGCACCAGAGGGCCCACATCACCAAATGGATTGGAACCAGGCAGGAGTGTCCTCACATGAGTAGGGCCACATCATCTAAAGGTGAGGAACCCAGAACATGTGGCTTCAAACCATAGGACACCCATCACCAAGGGGCTGGGAGTGAGGCAGGCAGGAGGAGCCTCATAACAGAGGGCCCAAAAATAAGAAAGGTGAGGAATCCAGCAGTTGGAACCTCCCAGCAGGCGGCCCAGAGCACAGAGGCTAGAGGAACCAGGCCAGAGTGAACTAACACCAGACAGCCCACATCATGAAACTGTGAGCAACCCAGACATTGGGACCTCAGAGCAGAAGGCCCACATCCCCATGGTGATGGGAACATGACAGGAGTGTCCTGGCATCACTGGGCTCACATCAGAAAACGTGGGGTGCTCAGAAGTTAGGGCCTGACGCTAGAGGGCACTCATCACCGAGAGGAGGAGGCTCCCAGCAGGCTCCAGCTGCCACCAGAGGGCCAACGTCGCCAAGGCGATGTGTGCCAGCCTGGCAGGAGTGACCTCACAGCAGAGGGCCCACCTCACAGAAGGGTGAGGAACACAGCCAGGATCAGACTCTCACCAGAGGGCCCACATCACCAAGGGGATGGGAACCAGGCAGGAGTGTCCCCACACCAGTGGGACAACATCATCGAAAGGTGAGGATCCCAGCACATGTGTCCTCAAACCAGAGGAACCACATCACCAAGGGGTTCGGAATGAGGCTGGCAGGACTGGCCTCACAACACAGGGTCCATAGAATATAAAAGTTGAGGAATCCAGCAGTTGGAACCTCCCAGCAAGTGGCCCAGAGCACCGAGGCTATGGGATCCAGGCCGCAGTGAACTCACAGCAGAGGGCCCACATCATGAACCTGTGAGCAGCCCAGCTGTTGGGACCTCAGAACAGAAGGCCCACATCCCCATTGGGATGGGAACCTGGCAGGAGTGGCTTTGCACCACTTAGCACATATCAGAAAATGTTAGGAGCCCAGCAGTTAGGGCCTGATGCCAGGGGGCCCTCATAACTGAGGGGAGGAGACTCCCAGCAGGTTCCAACTGCCAACAGAGGGCCCACGTCTACAAGGTGGCATGCACCAGCCAGGCAGTAGTGACCTCACAGCAGAGGGCCTATCTCACAGAAGGGTGAGGAACCGAGGCAGGATGAGACTCTCACCAGAGGGCCCACAACACCAAGGGGATGGGAACCAGTCAGGACTGTCCTCCCACCAGTGGGACCACATCATCGAAAGGTGAGGAACCCAGCACATGTGGCCTCATATCAGAGGACATACATCACAAAGGGGATGGGAGTGAGGCAGGTAGGAGTAGCCTAAAAACAGAGGGCCCAAAGAATAAAAAAAGTGAGGAATCCAGCATTTGGAACCTCCCAGCAGGCGGCCGAGAGCACAGAAGCTATGGGATGCAGGCAGGAGTTAACTAACACCAGAGAGCCCACATCATGAAACTGTGAGCAACCCAGGCATTGGGACCTCAGAGCAGAAAGCCCACATCCCCATGGGGATGGGAACCTGACAGGAGTGTCCTGGCATCACTGGGCTCACATCAGAAAACGTGGGGAGCCCAGCAGTTAGAGCCTGATGCTAGAGGGCCATCATCACCGAGGGCAGGAGGCTCCCAGCAGGTTCCATGTGCCAACAGAGGGCCCACGTCGCCAAGGTGATGTGTGCAAGTCAGGCAGGATTGACCTCACAGCAGAGGGCCTACCTCACAGAAGAGTGAGGAACTCAGCCAGGATAAGACTGTCACCAGAAGGCCCACATCACCAAGGGGATGGGAACCAGGCAGGAGTGTCCTCACACCAGTGGGGCCACATCATTGAAAGTTGCCTAACCCAGCACATGTGGCCTCAAACCAGAAGACCCACATCACGAAGGGGTTGCGAGTGAGGCAGGCAGGAGGAGCATCACAACACAGGACCCATAGAATACAAAAGTTGAGGAATCGAGCAGTTGGAACCTCCCAGCAGGCAGCCAAGACCACAGAGGCTATGGGATCCAGGCCACAGTGAACTAACACCAGAGAGCCCACATCATGAAATTGTGATCAACCCAGCCGTTGGAACCTCAGAGCAGAAGGCCCACATCCCCATGGGGATGGGAACCTAAGAGGAGTGCTTGAGCAACACTGGGCTCACTAAGAAAAGTTGGGGAGCCCAGCAGTTAGGGCCTGACGTCAGAGGGCCCTCATCACAGAGCTGAGGAGGCTCCCAGCAGGGTCCAATTGCCACCAGAGGGCTCATGTCAACAAGGCGAGGTGAGCAACCCAGGCAAGAGTTACCTGATAGTAGAGGGCCCACCTCACAGATGGGTGAGGAACCCAGCCAGGATCAGACTCTCACCAGAGGGCCCACATCACAAAGGGGATGGGACCCAGTCAGGATTATCCTCACACCAGTGGGGCCTCATCATCTTAAGGTGAGGAACCCAGCACATGTGTCCTCAAACCAGAGGACCCACATCACCAAGGGCCTTGGAGTGAGGCAGGCAGGAGTAGCCTCACAACACAGGGCACATAATATAAAAAACGTGAGGATTCCAGCATTTAGACCTTCCAGCAGGCGGCCCAGAACACCGAGGCTATGGGATCCAGGCCACAGTGAACTCACAGCAGAGGGCCCACATCACAAAACTGTGAGCAACCCAGGAGTTGAGACCTCAGCGCAGAAGGACCACATCCCCATGGGAATGGGAACCTGGCTGGAGTGTCCTCGCACCACTGGGCGCACATCAGAAAATGTGGGGAGCCCACCATTTAGGGCCTGACGCCAGAGGGCCGTCATCACCGAGAGGAGGAGGCGCCCTGCACGCTCCAACTGCCACCAGAGGGCTCACGTCTCCAAGGTGACGTGTGCCAGCCAGGCAGGAGTGACCTCACAGCAGAGGGCCTACCTCACAGAACGTTGAGGAACCCAGCCAGGATTAGACTCTCGCCAGAGGGCCCACCTCACCAAGGGGATGGGAACCAGGCAGGAGTGTCCTCACACGAGTGGGGTCACATCATCGAAAGGTGAGGAACGCAGCACATGTGGCCTCAAGCCATAGGACAGTCATCACCAAGGGGCTGGCAGTGAGGCAGGCAGGAGGAGCCTCACAACAGAGGGCACATAGAATAAAAAAGTTGAGGAATCCAGCAGTTGGAACCTCCCAGCAGGCGGCTCAGAGCACCGATTATAAGGGATCCTTGCCGGAGTGAACTCACAGCAGAGGGCCCACATCATGGTACTGTGAGCAAGCCAGCCGTTTTGACCTCAGAGCAGAAGGCCCATATCGCCATGGGGATGGGAACCTGGCAAGAGTCTCCTCACTCACTTGGCGCACATCAGAAAATGTGGGGAGCCCAGCAGTTATGGCCTAAGGCAAGAGGGCCCTCATCACCGAGGGGAGGAGGATCCCAGCACACTCCAACTGCCACCAGAGGGCCCACGTCGCCAAGGTGACGTGTGCCAGACAGGCATGATTGACCTCACAGCAGAGGGCCCACCTCACAGAAGGGTGAGGAACCCAGCCAGGATCAGACTCTCACCTGAGGGCCCACATCAGCAAGGGGATGGGAACCAGTCAGGACTGTCTTCCCTCCAGTGGGGTCACATCATCGAAAGGTGCGGAACCCAGCACATGTGGTCTCAAATCAGAGGACACATATCACAAAGGGAATGGGAGTGAGGCAGGCAGGAGTAGCCTAAAAACAGAGGGCCCAAAGAATAAGAAAGGTGAGGAATCCAGCAGTTGGAACCTCCCAGCAGGCGGCCCAGAGCACAGAAGCTATGGGATGCAGGCAGGAGTGAACTAACAGCAGAGAGCCCACATCATGAAACTGTGAGCAACCCAGGCTTTGGGACCTCAGAGCAGAAGGCCCACACCCCAATGGGGATGTGAACCTGGCTGGAGTGTCCTCGCACCACTGGGCGCACATCACAAAATGTAGGGAGCCCAGCAGTTAGGGCCTGATGCCAGAGGGCCCTCATCACCGAGGAGAGGAGGCTCCCAGCAGGCTCCAAGTGCCACCAGAGGGCTCATGTCCACAAGGCGAGGTGAGCAAGCCAGGCAAGAGTGACCTCACATCAGACGGCCTACCTCACAGATGGGTGAGGAACCCAGCCGGGATCAGACTCTCAACAGAGGGCCCACATCACCAAGGGGATGTGAACCAGGCAGGAGTCTCCTAAGACCATTGGTCCCACATCATCGAAAGGTGAGGAACCCAGCACATGTGGCCTCAAACCAGACGACACACATCACGAAGGGGCTGGGAGTGAGGCAGGCAGGAGGATCCTCACAACAGAGGGCCCAAAAAATTAAAAAAGTGAGGAATCCAGCAGTTGGAACCTCCCAGCAGGCAGCCAAGAGCACAGAGGCTATGGGATCCAGGCTTCTGTGAACTAACACCAGAGAGCCCACATCATGAAAATGTGAACAACCCAGCCGTTGGGACCTCAGAGCAGAAGGCCCACATCCCCATGGAGATGGGATCCTAAGAGGAGTGCCAAAGCATCACTGGGCTCCCTAAGAAAAGTTGGTGAGCCCAGCAGTTAGGGCCTGACGCAAGAGGACCCTCATCACCGGGGGAAGAGATTCCCAGCACGCTCCAACTGCCACCACACGGCTGACTTCACCAAGGCAATGTGTGCCAGCCATGCAGGAGTGACCTATCAGCAGAGGGTCTCCCTCACAGGTGGGTGAGGAACAAAGCCAGGAACAGACTCTCACCAGGGGGTCCACATAACCACGTGGATGAGAACCAAGCAGGAGTGTCCTCACACTAGTGGGGCCACATCATTGAAAGGTGAGGAACCCAGCAAAAGTGGCCACAAACCAGAGGACCCACATCACCAAGGGGTTGAGAGTGAGGTAGGTGTCTGGACGGGCATATTTAACACTCATTTCCCACCAGGAAGAGGAATTAACCAAAGGCTCAGCGTGCCCTGCCAGAAGCAGATTAGGGCCTGAAGCAGTCTTGCGGGTTTGCGGCCAGCTCACAAGAAAGCGAGTTGAAGAAAGGAGCTCAGGGGCCCTGTAATTCACAAACCTGCAGAGTTATAAATGACAGATAACGTCCAAAAATATATTGAAGTAAGGCTGTGAAGAGGACTTGAAAGCGGGGCAGAATTGCAGGAAACCGATTTCAGGAGGTAGACTGGATTTGCATTTAAAGCATAGGAAAAGAGGCAGAACATCGACAACGATGCACTTGGCAACAAAGGGCGTATGAGTTTGTTCCTGAATATATTCAGGAAAAAACACATACGCCCTTTTTGGCAAACCAAGCAAGCTTGCAATGGAAATCCGAACTACTATGAAGTGTCACTTCCCCCCGGTCTAAAGGGCCACTGAGAAAAGTGTAAAATCCAGAAAGGCAAGACAGGCCATGGGGAAAAAGGAGCCTTGTTATGCTTATGGGCGGGATGTACATTGCCAACAGCCACTCTGGAGAAGTGTATGGTGTTTCCTGATACATCTGAAAAACAAAGCAACAGAATCTAGGGCATTTCCACTTATGGTCCTATAGCTTAGGGAAATTAAAATAAAAAAGACACAGCCACCCCAAAATTTACAACGGCTCTGTTTACAGGAGCCTCTTCTACAGTACAAGTTAAATATCCCAGAGAACAAATAATTGATAAAGAAGTTGCGGTACTTATGTACAACAGAATACCACTCAGCAATGAAATCTGTGTCACCAGGCCTGTACCAGCATAATGAGTGGATTGAGGCATGATGATTCTAAGTGAAATAAGTCACACAGAAAAAGAAACATCATAAGGTATCACTAATGCACGGAATGTAAACTTGGCTACACATGAACTGAATTACAAAACAGAACAGGGTCTCAAGTTTAGAAAACCAACTTATGCTTGCTTAAGGGGAAAGGTGAGTTGGGGTGCTGCATAAAACCAGAGTTTGAAATTAGCACAGATACCGTTCCATAAGCCAAATATGTAATAGACAAGACCTACCCGTTGCTCAACGAAATGGACTCAACAATGAGGTATCACCTCACACCTGTTAGAATGGGCATCATCTGAAAATCTACAAACAACAAATGCTGGAAAGGGTGTGGAGAAAAGGAACACTCTTCCACTATTGTTGGGAATATAAATTGATACAGTCACTATGGAGAACAATATGGAGTTTCTTAAGAAACTAATAATAGAATTACCATATGATACAGCAATCCCAGGACTGGACATATACTCAGACAAAACCATAAATCAAAAAGAGACATTCACCGCAATGTTCATTGCATCACTATTTACAATATCGAGGTAATGGAAGCAACCTAAATGCCCACAGACAGACGAATGCATAAAGCTGTGGTACATATATAAAATGGAATATTACTAAGCCATGAAAGGAATGAAATTGGGTCATTTGTAGAGACGTCGATGGATCTAGAGACTGTCCTACAGAGTGAAGTAAGTCAGAAAGAGAAAAACAAATCTTGTATATTCATGCATATATGTGGAACCTAGAAAAACTGTACAGATTAACCGTTTTGCAAGGCATAAATAGAGCAACAGATGTAGACAACAATCGTATGGACAACAAGGGGGGAAAGCTCTTGGAGGGGTGGTGGTGGGAGGAGTTGAGAGATTGGGATTGGCATGTAAACATTTATATGTATAAAATAGATAACCAATGAGAACCTGCTGTATAAAAATATAAAATAAAATTCAAAATTAAAAAGAAATAAAATTTAAAAAATAAAACAGAAAAAACAATTATTCCCTTCACATACATGTATTTATATGAATAAATTATTTCCATGCTTATATCTGTAAATACAAAAAAGAGGAATAAAATCTACCTTGAACCAAAAACGAAAAAGAGAAAAAAAAAACAGAACCCACCAGTTACTCAGAGGAAAACCGTATCAGGGCACTTGCTCCAGTTGTAAACAATTCTGAAGTTGGTCAGTGGTGGGGAATCGTCTCCCATTCAGCCAGCAGCCCCCACACAACAAGCGTCCTCATTGCAAAGCTGGGGCACCGTGCCGAGGCATCTGTGAGTAAACGTGAGCTGAGCCCCAGGCCACTTGCTGCTGAACTGTTCCCACCCTTCCCAGGTAAAACACCTGAATATATACAAGGACTTGAAAGCCTAGAGGAAGGGCCATGGAGCCACACGAGTGACAGCATGCCAGCTGACTTGGTGCCTGCAGGCCAGCCAGGATGGTCCTGGCCCTGGGTGCTCTTCTGGAAGATTTCCATTTCCCTGCCTGAGATACCCGTCCTGTCCCTGCCCCCACTGCTTTTTTCCTTCCTCACCTCTGCCCAGGGAGAAATTCCAGCAGCAGGTATGGGTGACACATCCTCTTCTTTAGCAGGTGGCAGCCTGGCATCTGCTGCAGAAAGTCCAGCAGAGCCCCACTCACACTGGGCCACCCACAAAGCCGTGGCCTCTCACTCCCTCCCACCAGCCCAGCCCCGAGACTGCTGACAGGGCAGAGAAAATGGCGTCAGGCACAGCTGCAGGGGCTTTTGCTGCCTGGAGTGGTATTTATATTGATCTCAACCCAGGCACACCTGGGGAGGGCTGGCCAGCATGGTAAGGCTGCCCAGGTAGCCAATCATCACCCCTCAGGGGCTCACAGTTGCAGAAAATGGAACTTGCTGAACCGGCCAGGTCCAAGGAACAGGTGTGGGCTCCTGAGAGTCAGGATAGACAAGGGGCTGCAGCTTTGGCTTGTTTTCTAATCATTTTATCTGGCCCATGAGTGGGAGACAACTTCAAGAAAACCCTCTCCTAATGAGAGGAACCCAGGAGTCAGGGAGAGGAGGGGTGGGTGGTGGTTGGAGACAGAGGCCTGGTGCCCTGGGTGCAGTGGAAGTCTCTGGAAGACCAGGTGGAGGGAGGCCATACAGAGTGATGCCCAGGGTCACAGACCTGTCAGAGCTGCTGTTTGTTAGTTCAAGTCCTGCTCTGAGGTGCTCTGTGTCAGCTCTGAGCGACAGGTGAGCTGGGGGTGCTCTTCAATGAGGGCTATGTGCACGGTTCCTGTGTGCCCAGCCCTGCCACGGTACCTGCAAGGGTAGCTCTGTATCCTGGGAGGGGCCTGACCATGAGAGCCCCGTGGGCTGGGTTGGGGGTGGGGTACCTGCCCAGGAGAGCTCCATATCCTGGGATTGGCCTGACCACGAGAGCCCCATGGGCTGCTGGGGACCTGGTAAAGGATGTCAGGACAGTCAGTGAAGCCACCGAGGATATACCTCCAGTTGCTCCTGATTCCTACACCCTGCTGGTCATTCTACCAACCACCAGGACATGGTATTCTGTATTAGTCTTCAATGATGCCTTCTTTTGTATTCCATTAGTCCCAGAGTCACAAGAAATTTTGGCTTGTGAGTGGCAGGACTCAACATACAACTAAAACAATACTTCCGGGCCGTCTTGCCCCAAGGGTTCAAAAATTCCCACACCATCTTTGGGGAAAGCTTAGCTAACGACCGAAAAGTTCTACCTCTGGAAAAGGAAACCCTCCTTCAATATGCAGACGACATTCTGATCGCCAGCCCTACTAAGGAGGCCTCTGAACTACCAAGCCAATAAAGGATAGAAGTTGTCCAAGAAAAAGCTCAAATATCACAGACTGCGGTGACCTGCCTGGGCTTCATTCTCACACAAGGTCAGAGAAGCCCATCCCAGGAAAGGGAAGAAACCATTTGCAGCCTTACCCCTTTCTAAAACTAGAAGACAGCTTAGGGGTTCCTGGGGAGGCCAGGGTTTGCTGCTTCTGGATCCCTAACTACAGTCTACTAGCTGGGCCTCTATATGAAACACTGAAAGGAAAAGATGATGATCCTTTTGAACAGAATCCAGAAGTGGCCTTTCAAGAATGGAAAGAGCAGTCAATTCAGACCCTTGCCCTGGAACTCCCTAATTGAGCTAAACCCTTTGACCTTTCCATTCCCGGTGAAAGGTGAATCGCCATTGGAGAATTAGTGCAAAAACTGGGACCACTTGAAATGGAACAACGCAAGAATGCCATCCAGGTAGGATAAACTACAGTCACCAAGGGGCTTGGCCCACTGCCACATCTGGCCAAGATACTGGCGGTATCTAAAAACCTGGAAATCAGCAGCCCAAAAGGCCACCTCCCTCCTAAGGGAAAAGGACCCCACGTGGTGATCCTAATCACCAACCATGCCCTGAAGTTGCAGGGTTCGCTCCGTGGGCACACCGACCTCGAGTGAGGAGGCCCTCCAACTCCAACATCCAGAGAGATAACCGGAGGCAACAGGGCACCATGACGACTCATGTGAACATCACTTGACCTGGAGTTTCTCTCATAAAACAACAATAGTGTGTCCCGAAGGAGTAGACTACTGCTTGCAGGACTTCCTGCACCCGGAGGGGAGCTAATAATCTTGGCGGGGGAACCGTATATCACACTGTCACCATAGAAAAGCCTACAGACACCGTGATGATGGTGGCCAATAAGACCGGCTGGACTCCTGTTTACTTCAAAAGGCTGTTGACTCAGTGGCCATCATGGTCCTTGATCACCACTGACCCTGGACTGTCTGGGAGTTGAGCGGGCAGGGCTCTGACACCTGGTGCTGATTTTATGTTAATTCAGGGGCCTAATTGAAGAAAGAGCAGACTACTGGTCAGAGCATCTAGGCTGGCAGAAACGGTCAGCCTAAGGTGGCCGAACAAATGTGGGGCGGGGTGAAACCGGCCCCCACAGCGTCTCTGCACATCTCTTTCCTGGACCCTTAAAGGTCATTAGAATCTATAACACTTCCAATGCTGGTGCTCAGGCGGACGAGCAGGGAGGCAGGGGTCCTGGGGCCAATCAACGTCACCTGGAGGCTGCTGGGGAGAAGTTCTGACCCTCGTCCCCTGGTATGAGGGCTCCCAACTCAGCACTCAGCAGTTACAGAAGAAGGGTCTGCACCCTCAGCACTCCAAGAATGAGGAACGGGACAAAAGGCAGAGGAGGGGTTTGTCCCCAGCAAAGCCCATTAAAAATCCCTGGGAGATAAAAATAGAATCTGGGCAATAAAGTCAAGTCTGACCTTTTTTATCCTTTGTGCTTTGTCTAATTTCACGTGCTCCTAGGGTCCCGCATGCAGAGGTTCCACACCCGGCACTTCAGACCAGATTTCCTGGTGCAGAATGGCTGGGTCGACACCTCAGCTCCTGGGGCCCAGTGCAGACTCCGAGATATAGAGCCTGAGCTGCAGCCAACCCGGCCCTTGAGAGCTCCGCCCCCTCCCTCCCACTGACTCTGACAGGATCTCTACACAGCAGCCCAGCCCACAGCCCACGGGGTAGTGCATGCTCTCACCTCTCCATTCTCTGATGAAAATATAAAGTTTCCTTTGCTTGGGAACCAAACTCAGTCTCGATCTGTTGGCCCCAATGACACTGGGCAGGGGGACCCTTGTTGGGGTCCACTCTGGAGGATCAGTAACAGAAATTGAGACTATTGTAACTTCAATGAACAGATGTGTGAGCCAAACTGTAGTTAACATAGAACAGTTTATAAGGCTCGGGTAAAATAAGATGTTTCTAACACTTCCATTTGATATTTCCATCACTTTATTATAAGCAAGTTCAGTGAGAAGGTTTGTCCTATTTGTCAGGTCAATATTAGAGAAATGAAGTGATTTCTTTCCAAGGATGTACATCTAATAATCTTGGTTAAAGCTTCAATCTTGTTTTAAATGCTTTTCCATTGAAAATGATACCTCTCTTTCAGCTCCCCCATTTCTGAGAAGTATAAAATCTTATAATTTATTATTACCAAAGGGGAAAGGTGGGAGGAGGGATAAATTAACAGTTTGGAATTAACACATACACACTGCTATGTATAAAATAGATCATCAACAAGGAACTACTGTATAGCACAGGGAACTACACTCAATATTGTGCAATAACCTATAAGGGGAAATAATCGGAAAAAGAATAGATATTTTTATTGACATCATCTATCAATGACAGTTAAAGTGTAACCTAAGGGAAGCCGGTGGTGAGTGCTTCTGACCCTGAAGACTTCAGTCATCTAAAGTTTGGACTCTGCCTACTTCCCAAGGCCCTTAATGAACATATGTGTAGCCGTAGCTTAAAAAACTCCCCAGTTTGGGTTTCGGGGAGACACTGATTTTGAAAAAGCCCTGGTGTTCTCCTTACATGAATGGGACTCTTCCTACTGCTAAAACATGTCTGTCACATCCAGAGGATGGTATACCGTCTGATCGGGAAGAGTTTGGAAAAGGCATCTCATCTCCTCATCTCCTGGTGCTCGGGTTCACCCCTCCAGCGTCTTTACTAACAGTCTCCCCACTTGGAGATGTCAACACTGTCAACATCCTGTTGCGTACAGTTTGGAATTTGTCCAGAGGATGAAGCGGAAGGATGAGGAACAATGAGAGACAAGTCCTAGGTGTTCAGACAGGCACATGTCACTCTAATTTCCAATCAGGAAGATGAATTGACCAAAGGCTAGGGTTGCCCATGGAAACAGTATAGGGCTTGAGGAAATCCCACTGCTTTGTGGCCAGTTCCCATAAACACAAGTTGAACAATGGAACTCAGGGGCAGTAAAATTCACGAAACTGCAGAGTTGAAAATATCTATCACTGAAAAATGTCTTGAGGAAAGTCAGAGAAAAGGATTGGCAAGCAAGGGAGAATGGCAGGAAAGGGATTTGAGGAGGTAGAAAGGACTCGCCATTAAGCACAAGAAAAGGGGCTGAACATTGCCGACATTGCAGTTGGCCAAAAAGGCTGTATGCGTTTTTTTCTGTATATATTCAAGAAAAGGGCATACACTTTTTTAGCCAACCAAACAGGTGGGCACTGGAAATCAATACTACAAAAGATATCACTTCGCATCAGTCAGAAGAGCCATCCTCATAAAGTGTAAACGCCAGAAATGCAGGACAGGGCAAGGAGAGGAGGGAGCCCTGTGAGGCTTATAGTGGAAATGTATATTGCCAACGGCCATTCTGGAGAACTGTATTGTGTTTACTAAAGCATCTAAAAAATGAGCTACAGAGCATAGGGCACTTGCACTCATGGGCGTATATCTTGGGAAAAACAAAAATCGAGAGGACACAGGCACCCCAATGTTTACTGCCTCTCTGTTTAAAAGATCCTCGACTAGGATATAACTTAAATGTCTCTGGAGGGAAAAAATGGATAGAGATGTGGTACTTATGTAGAGTGGAATATTACTCAGCCTGGAAATCAATGAAATATGGCCAGTTGTAACAACTCCGGAGGAGTTACGTATGATCATTCTAAGTGACATAAATATGTAGAAAACACGTGTAAGGCTGCTAAACGGGAAAGGTGGGGAGGGGTGAGGCATCATCCAGGAGGTTGAAATTAGCAAAGATACCATTCCAAATACCAAACTGATAATCAACAAGGCCTACACGGTAACTAAAAGAACTGCACTCAGCACACTCAAGTCACCGGAAAAGAATATCTATGACTGGTAAGAATCTGAAAAAGAAATTATTGATGTCTCTCTGTACGTGAATCAAGTAGATGTACAGCAGCAAGAAACAGAGCTTTGAAAATCAGCTGTAAACAACATAGTAATAAATTGAAAAAAATAAACGACAGAGAGACAGAGAAAACCTCTTACAACTTTTCCTCAGGGACGGTGATGCAACATGGATTGAACACATCTAGACCCACAGCAGGATGAGACATAAGGCTGGAAACTGTTCGCACTAAGAGAAATGTGGGGTTGGGTGAGGAAATGCACACCCTTTAAAGTAATACTACCTGGTACCCATTCAATGGGTCCCAAATCTGCAGGTTCAAGGAATCTTCCTACAGCTAAAACATGCATGGAAAACCCAGAGGACTGTACACCATGTGATCGGGAGATGTGTCTAAAATGCACCTCATTTATCCTCTCCTGGTGCTCCTGTTCATCATTCCAGCCACGTTACTTAGAATCTCCCCACTTAGAGAATCAGCACATTTAAACTTCTGTTTCACACATTTTGCAAATTGTGAGGAGGATGAACGGGAACAGGGGGAAACAATGAGAGAATAGTTGTAGGGGTTTGGACGGGCACATGTCACTCTAATTTCCCATTAAGAATAAGAATTAAAAAAAGGCTCAGCCCGCCTCGCCGGAGCCAAAATAGGGCCTGAAGCAATCCTGCAGTTTTGAGGCCAGCTCACAAAAGAGCAACTTAAAAAATGGAGCTCAGGGTCACTGCAATTCACAAACCTGCAGAGTTATAAATGAAAACTAACGTCCAAAAATATGTTGAGGTAAGGCAAAGAAGAGGATCTGAATGCAAGACAGAATTGCAAGAAACAGATTTCAAGAGATAGATTGGACTCGCCTTTAAAGCACATGAAAAGCGGCAGAATTTCGACAATGATGCAGTTGGCCCAAAAGGGAGTATGCGTTTGTTCCTGAATATATCCAGGAAAAAACGCATACGCACTTTATGGGCAACCAAGCAAGCAAGCAATGCAAATGTGCACAACAAAGAAGTCTCATTTCCCACCGGTCAAAAGGGCCATCCGAAAAAATTGTAAAAACCAGAAATGCAGGACAGGCCATGGAGAACAGGGAGCCTTTATACGCTGATGGACAGTGTGTGAACTGCCGAGAGCCACTCTGGAGAAGTGTATGGTGGTTCCTAAATCATCTAAAAAACAGAGCGACAGAGCATAGGGCACTTCCAATCACGGGAGTATATCTAGGGAAGTCTAAAAATCAACAAGACACAAGCACACCACAGTTTAGGGCTACTCTGTTTACAAGAACCTCAACTTCAGTACACCTTAAATATCCCAGGAAAGAGAACAATGGATAAAGAAAATGTGGTACTTATGTACAATGGAATATCTCTTCACCATGAAATCAATGTAATAAGGCTAGTAGAAGGATAAAGAGTGGATTGAGGTCCGATAATACTACTTGAAATAAGTCAAACAGAAAAAGAAACATATCATAAGATATCACTTATAGAGGGAGGATAAATATGGCTGCACAAAAAATGAATGACAAAACAGAACAGTGTCTCACATTTAGAAAACACACTTATGTCAGCTTAAGGGGAAAGGAGAGGTGGGGTGATGCATAAAACCAGAGTTTGAAATTAGCACAGATACCGTTCAATAAACCAAATAGGTATCAGACAAGATCTACACCTTGCTCAATGAACTGGCCTCAACACACCCTATACACCACAGAGAAATATATCTGAGTAATAAGAATCTTAAAACCCATGTATTGATATATCTCCATAAGGGAATCAAGTGTGCGCAGAGCGGCACAAACACAGCAGTGAAAATGAGCTAAACCCCATTATAGAAATAAATTTTAAAACCAAAACGCAGAAACAATGAAAGAGAGAAAAATTCTTACAAAATTCGCTCAGGGGCTGTGATGCAACCTGGAATGACCACATATAAACCCACAGCTGGATAAGACATAAGGCTGGACACTTGGGGCTGAAAGGATTGGAGAGCTTTGGTGAGCAACTGCCGAAAGTTTAATGCAATACTTCATGCTACTTATTCCAAGGGTCCCAACACTCCAAGTTGAAGGGAATCTTCCTACAGCTAAACCATGCATGGGAAATCCAGCAGATGGTATACCATATGATCGGGAAAGGTTTCTAAAATGCACCTCATTTTCCTCTCCTGGGGCTCCGGATCAACATTCCAGCCACTTTACTAACAACATCTCCACATGGAGAGTCAATGCCTTTAAGTTCCGGTATCGCACAGTCTGCAGTTAGTGCGGAGGATGAATGGGAATAGGGGGAACCAGTGAGAAAATAGCTGTAGCGGTTTCAATGGGCACATGTCACTCTAATTTCACATCAGGAAGAAGAATTAACCAAAGGCAGAGCAAGGCGCCCCAGAAGAAGAATAGGGCCTGAAGAAATCCTGTGGATATGAGGCAAGATCACAAAAATAAGAGCTGAAAAATGGAGCTAAGGGCCACTGCAATTGAAAAACCTGCAGAGTTATAAAGGCCAACTATTTTCCAAACGTATATTGAGGTAAGGCTATGAAGAGGAACTGAGAGCAAGGCAGAACTGCAGGAAACCGATTTCAGGAGGTAGACTGGAATTGCACTGAAAACATATGAAAAGACTCAGAACGTCGACAATGATGCACTTGGCCAAAAAGGGCGTATGCGTTCTTTCCTGAATATATTCAGGAAGAAACGCATACGCCCTTTCTGGCCAACCAAGCAAGCTCGCAAAGGAAATCTGCACTACAATGAAGTCTCACTGCCCCCCGGTCAAAGGGCCTTCTGAAAAAAGTGTAAAATCCAGAAAGGCAGGACAGGCCATGGAGAACTGGGAGCCTTGTTATGCTGATGGGCGAGATGTAAATGGCCAACAGCCACTCTGGAGAAGTGTATGGTGTTTCCTGAAACATCCAAAAAACTAAGCAACAGAGCCTAGGGCACTTCCACTTATGGTCCTATAGCTTAGGGAAATTAAAATCAAAAAGACACAGCCACCCCAAAGTTTGGGATGGCTCTGTTTACAAGAACCTCGTTTACGGTACAAGTTAAATATCGCAAAAAGTGAAAAATGGATAAAGAAGTTGTGGTACTTACGTACAATGCAATATCACTCAGCAATGAAATCTATGTCATCAGGCCAGGAGCAGCATAATGAGTGGATTCAGGTACGATGATTCTAAGTGAAATTAGTCACACAGAAAAAGAAACATCATAAGATATCACTACTACACGGAATGTAAACTTGGCTACACAGGAACTGAATTACAAAACAGAACAGGGTCAAAAATGTAGAAAACCAACTTATGCTTGCTTAAGGGGAAAGCCGATATGGGGTGCTGCATGAAACCAGAGATTAAAATTGGCACAGATACCGTTCCATAAGACAAAAATATAATAGACAAAAGATACTCCTTGCTCAACGAAGTGGACTCAACACCCTATATTAAACGCCTAGGAATATACCTGACTAGTAAGAATCTACCTGACTAGTAAGAATCTTAAAACCTATAGATTTATATGTCTCCGAAAGAGAATCAAGCGTGTGTACAGCGGCATAAACGCAGCAGTGATAGGATTGCTGAGGTTCGGTGAGCAAATGCAGACCCTTTGAAGTCATATTGCATGGTACCCATTCCATGGGTCTCAACTCTCCAGGTTTAAGGGATTCTTCCTTCAGCTAAAACATGCATGTGGAACCCAGAGTATGATCCACCGTGTGATCAGGAAACGTGTTCAAATGTGTCTCAGTTTTCGTCCCCTGGTACTCGGGTGCAACATTCCAGACGCTTTACTAACACTCTCCCCACTTGGAGAGTCAGTGCCTTTAACCTCCTGTATGGCCCAATTTGCAATTTCTGTGGAAAATGAACAGGAATAGGGAGAACCAATGAGAGATTAGGTGGAGGTGTCTGGACGGGCAAATTTAACTCTCATTTCCCACCAGGAAGAGGAATTAACCAAAGGCTCAGCGTGCCATGCCGGAACCACACTAGGACCAGAAGCAATCCTGCGGTGTTGCGGCCAGCTCACAAGAAAGCGAGTTGAAGAAAGGAGCTCAGGGGCCCTGTAATTCACAAACCTGCAGAGTTATAAAGGACAGCTATCTTCCAAAAATATATTGAAGTAAGGCTGCCAAGAGGAGTTGAAAGGGGGGCAGAATTGCAGGAAACCGATTTCAGGAGGTAGACTGGAATTGCATGTAAAGCATAGGAAAAGAGGCAGAACGTCCACAATGATGCACTTGGCCAAAAAGGGCGTATGCGTTTTTTCCTGAATATATTCAGGAAAAAACGCATACGCCCTTTTTGGCCAACCAAGCAAGCTTGCAAAGGAAATCTGCACTACAATGAAGTCTCACTGCCCCCCGGTCAAAAGGGCCATCTGAAAAAAGTGTAAAATCCAGAAAGGCAGGACAGGCCATGGAGAACTGGGAGCCTAGTTATGCTGATGGGCGGGATGTAAATTGCCAGCAGCCACTCTGGAGAAGTGTATGGTGTTTCCTGAAACATCCAAAAAACAAAGCAACAGAGCCTAGGGCACTTCCACTTATGGTCCTATAGCTTAGGGAAATTAAAATCAAAAAGACACAGCCACCCCAAAGTTTGGGACGGCTCTGTTTACAAGAACCTCGTTTACGGTACAAGTTCAATATCACAGAAAGCGAAAAATGGATAAAGAAATTGTGGTACTTACGTACAATGCAATATCACTCAGCAATGAAATCTATGTCATCAGGCCCGTAGCAGCATAATGAGTGGATTCAGGTACGATGATTCTAAGTGAAATTAGTCACACAGAAAAAGAAACATCATAAGATATCACTAATACACGGAATGTAAACTTGGCTACACAAGAACTGAATTACAAAACAGAACAGGGTGTCAAATGTAGAAAACCAACTTATGCTTGCTTAAGGGGACGGGTGAGTTGGGGTGCTGCATAAAACCAGAGATTGAAATGAGCACAGATACCGTTCCATAAGCCAAATATGTAATAGACAAGAGCTACTCCTTGCTCAACGAAGTGGACTCAACACCCCATATTAAACGCCTAAGAATATACCTGACTAGTAAGAATCTACCTGACTAGTAAGAATCTTAAAACCTATGGATTTATATGTCTCCGAAAGAGAATCAAGTGTGTGTGTACAGCGGCATAAACGCAGCAGTGATAGGATTGCTGAGGTTCGGTGAGCAAATGCAGACCCTTTGAAGACATATTGCATGGTACCCATTCCATGGGTCTCAACTCTCCATGTTTAAGGGATTCTTCCTTCAGCTAAAACATGCATGTGGAACCCAGAGTATGATCCACCATGTGGTCGGAAAACGTGTTCAAATGTGTCTCAGTTTTCGTCCCCTGGTACTCGGGTGCAACATTCCAGACGCTTTACTAACACTCTCCCCACTTGGAGAGTCAGTGCCTTTAACCTCCTGTTTGGCCCAGTTAGCAATTTCTGCGGAAGATGAACAGGAATAGGGAGAACCAATGAGAGATTAGGTGGAGGTGTCCGGACGGGCCAATTTAACTCTCATTTCCCACCAGGAAGAGGAATTAACCAAAGGCTCAGCATGCCGTGCCGGAACCAAACTAGGGCCTGAAGCAATCCTGCGGTGTTGCGGCCAGCTCACAAGAAAGCGAGTTGAAGAAAGGAGCTCAGGGGCACTGTAATTCACAAACCTGCAGAGTTATAAATGACAGCTATCTTCCATAAATATATTGAATTAGGATGCCAAGAGGAGTTGAAAGCAGGGCAGAATTGCAGGAAACCGATTTCAGGAGGTAGACTGGAATTGCATGTAAAGCATAGGAAAAGAGGCAGAACGTCCACAATGATGCACTTGGCCAAAAAGGGCGTATGCGTTTTTTCCTGAATATATTCAGGAAAAAACGCATACGCCCTTTTTGGCCAACCAAGCAAGCTTGCAAAGGAAATCTGCACTACAATGAAGTCTCACTGCCCCCCGGTCAAAAGGGCCATCTGAAAAAAGTGTAAAATCCAGAAAGGCAGGACAGGCCATGGAGAACTGGGAGCCTAGTTATGCTGATGGGCGGGATGTAAATTGCCAGCAGCCACTCTGGAGAAGTGTATGGTGTTTCCTGAAACATCCAAAAAACAAAGCAACAGAGCCTAGGGCACTTCCACTTATGGTCCTATAGCTTAGGGAAATTAAAATCAAAAAGACACAGCCACCCCAAAGTTTGGGACGGCTCTGTTTACAAGAACCTCGTTTACGGTACAAGTTCAATATCACAGAAAGCGAAAAATGGATAAAGAAATTGTGGTACTTACGTACAATGCAATATCACTCAGCAATGAAATCTATGTCATCAGGCCCGTAGCAGCATAATGAGTGGATTCAGGTACGATGATTCTAAGTGAAATTAGTCACACAGAAAAAGAAACATCATAAGATATCACTAATACACGGAATGTAAACTTGGCTACACAAGAACTGAATTACAAAACAGAACAGGGTGTCAAATGTAGAAAACCAACTTATGCTTGCTTAAGGGGACGGGTGAGTTGGGGTGCTGCATAAAACCAGAGATTGAAATGAGCACAGATACCGTTCCATAAGCCAAATATGTAATAGACAATAGCTACTCCTTGCTCAACGAAGTGGACTCAACACCCCATGTTAAACGCCTAAGAATATACCTGACTAGTAAGAATCTTAAAACCTATGGATTTATATGTCTCCGAAAGAGAATCAAGCGTGTGTACAGCGGCATAAACGCAGCAGTGATAGGACTGTTGAGGTTCGGTGAGCAAATGCAGACCCTTTGAAGTCATATTGCATGGTACCCATTCCATGGGTCTCAACTCTCCATGTTTAAGGGATTCTTCCTTCAGCTAAAACATGCCTGTGGAACCCAGAGTATCATCCACTGTGTGATCGGGAAACGTGTTCAAATGTGTCTCAGTTTTCGTCCCCTGGTACTCGGGTGCAACATTCCAGACGCTTTACTAACACTTTCCCCACTTGGAGAATCAGTGCCTTTAACCTCCTGTTTGGCCCAGTTTGCAATTTCTGTGGAAAATGAACAGGAATAGGGAGAACCAATGAGAGACTAGGTGGAGGTGTCTGGTCGGGCAAATTTAACTCTCATTTCCCACCAGGAAGAGGAATTAACCAAAGGCTCAGCATGCCGTGCCGGAACCAATCTAGGGCCTGAAGCAATCCTGCGGTGTCGCGGCCAGCTCACAAGAAAGCGAGTTGAAGAAAGGAGCTCAGGGTCACTGTAATTCACAAACCTGCAGAGTTATAAATGACAGCTATCTTCCAAAAATATATTGAAGTTAGGCTACCAAGAGGAGTTGAAAGCGGGACAGAATTGCAGGAAACCGATTTCAGGAGGTACACTGGAATTGCATGTAAAGCATAGGAAAAGAGGCAGAACGTCCACAATGATGCACTTGGCCAAAAAGGGCGTATGCGTTTTTTCCTGAATCTATTCAGGAAAAAAACGCATACGCCCTTTTTGGCCAACCAAGCAAGCTTGCAAAGGAAATCTGCACTACAATGAAGTCTCACTGCCCCCTGGTCAAAAGGGACATCTGTAAAAAGTGTAAAATCCAAAAAGGCAGGACAGGCCATGGAGAACTGGGAGCCTTGTTATGCTGATGGGCGGGATGTAAATTGCCAGCAGCCACTCTGGAGAAGTGTATGGTGTTTCCTGAAACATCCAAAAAACAAAGCAACAGAGCCTAGGGCACTTCCACTTATGGTCCTATAGCTTAGGGAAATTAAAATCAAAAAGACACAGCCACCCCAAAATTTGGGACGGATCTGTTTATAAGAACCTCGTTTACGGTACAAGTTCAATATCACAGAAAGCGAAAAATGGATAAAGAAGTTGTGGTACTTACGTACAATGCAATATCACTCAGCAAAAAATCTATGTCATCAGGCCCGTAGCAGCATAATGAGTGGATTCAGGTACGATGATTCTAAGTGAAATAAGTCACACAGAAAAAGAAACATCATAAGATATCACTACTACACGGAATGTAAACTTGGCTACACAAGAACTGAATTACAAAACAGAACAGGGTGTCAAATGTAGAAAACCAACTTATGCTTGCTTAAGGGGAAAGGTGAGTTGGGGTGCTGCATAAAACCAGAGATTGAAATTAGCACAGATACCGTTCCATAAGCCAAATATGTAATAGACAAGAGCTACTCCTTGCTCAACGAAGTGGACTCAACACCCCATATTAAACACCTAAGAATATACATGACTAGTAAGAATCTTAAAACCTATGGATTTATAAGTCTCCGAAAGAGAATCAAGCGTGTGTACAGCGGCATAAACGCAGCAGTGATAGGACTGGTGAGGTTCGGTGAGCAAATGCAGACCCTTTGAAGTCATATTGCATGGTACCCATTCCATGGGTCTAAACTCTCCAGGTTTAAGGGATTCTTCCTTCAGCTAAAACATGCATGTGGAACCCAGAGTATGATCCACCGTGTGATAGGCAAACGTGTTCAAATGTGTCTCAGTTTTTGTCCCCTGGTACTCGGGTGCAACATTCCAGACGCTTTACTAACACTCTCCTCACTTGGAGAGTCAGTGCCTTTAACCTCCTGTTTGGCCCAGTTTGCAATTTCTGTGGAAAATGAACAGGAATAGGGAGAACCAATGAGAGACTAGGTGGAGGTGTCCGGACGGGCAAATTTAACTCTCATTTCCGACCAGGAAGAGGAATTAACCAAAGGCTCAGCGTGCCATGCCGGAACCACACTAGGGCCAGAAGCAATCCTGCGGTGTTGCGGCCAGCTCACAAGAAAGCGAGTTGAAGAAAGGAGCTCAGGGACACTGTAATTCACAAACCTGCAGAGTAATAAATGACAGCTATCTTCCAAAAATATATTGAAGTAAGGCTGCCAAGAGGAGTTGAAAGCGGGGCAGAATTGCAGGAAACCGATTTCAGGAGGTAGACTGGAATTGCATGTAAAGCATAGGAAAATAGGCAGAACGTCCACAATGATGCACTTGGCTAAAAAGGGCATATGCGTTTTTTCCTGAATATACTCAGGAAAAAACGCATACGCCCTTTTTGGCCAACCAAGCAAGCTTGCAAAGGAAATCTGCACTACAATGAAGTCTCACTGCCCCCTGTCAAAAGGGCCATGTGAAAAAAGTGTAAAATCCAGAAAGGCAGGACAGGCCATGGAGAACTGGGAGCCTTGTTATGCTGATGGGCGGGATGTAAATTGCCAGCAGCCACTCTGGAGAAGTGTATGGTGTTTCCTGAAACATCCAAAAAACAAAGCCACAGAGCCTAGGGCATTTCCACTTATGGTCCTATAGCTTAGGGAAATTAAAATCAAAAAGACACAGCCACCCCAACGTTTGGGCCGGCTCTGTTTAAAAGAACCTCGTTTACGGTACAAGTTCAATATCACAGAAAGCGAAAAATGGATAAAGAAGTTGTGGTACTTACGTACAATGCAATATCACTCAGCAATGAAATCTATGTCATCAGGCCCGTAGCAGCATAATGAGTGGATTCAGGTACGATGATTCTAAGTGAAATAAGTCACACAGAAAAAGAAACATCATAAGATATCACTACTACACGGAATGTAAACTTGGCTACACAGGAACTGAAATACAAAACAGAACAGGGTCTCAAATGTAGAAAACCAACTTATGCTTGCTTAAGGGGAAAGGTGAGTTGGGGTGCTGCATAAAACCAGAGATTGAAATTAGCACAGATACCGTTCCGTAAGCCAAATATGTAATAGACAAGAGCTACTCCTTGCTCAACGAAGTGGACTCAACACCACATCATAAACGCCTAAGAATATACCTGACTAGTAAGAATATTAAAACCTATGGATTTATATGTCTCCAAAAGAGAATCAATCGTGTGTACAGCGGCATAAACGCAGCAGTGATAGTATTGGTGAGGTTCGGTGAGCAAATGCAAACCATTTGAAGTCATATTGCATGGTACCCATTCCATGGGTCTCAACTCTCCAGGTTTAAGGTATTTTTCCTTCAGCTAAACATGCATGTGGAACACAGAGTATGATCCACCGTGTGATCGGGAAACGTGTTCAAATGTGTCTCAGTTTTCGTCCCCTGGTACTCGGGTGCAACATTCCAGACGCTTTACTAACACTCTCCCCACTTGGAGAGTCTGTGCCTTTAACCTCCTGTTTGGCCCAGTTTGCAATTTCTGTGGAAAATGAACAGGAATAGGGAGAACCAATGAGAGACTAGGTGGAGGTGTCCGGACGGGCAAATTTAACTCTCATTTCCGACCAGGAAGAGGAATTAACCAAAGGCTCAGCGTGCCATGCCGGAACCACACTAGGGCCAGAAGCAATCCTGCGGTGTTGCGGCCAGCTCACAAGAAAGCGAGTTGAAGAAAGGAGCTCAGGGACACTGTAATTCACAAACCTGCAGAGTAATAAATGACAGCTATCTTCCAAAAATATATTGAAGTAAGGCTGCCAAGAGGAGTTGAAAGCGGGGCAGAATTGCACAAAACCGATTTCAGGAGGTAGACTGGAATTGCATGTAAAGCATAGGAAAAGAGTCAGAACGTCCACAATGATGCACTTGGCCAAAAAGGGCGTATGCGTTTTTTCCTGAGGAAAAAACGCATACGCCCTTTTTGGCCAACCAAGCAAGCTTGCAAAGGAAATCTGCACTACAATGAAGTCTCACTGCCCCCCGGTCAAAAGGGCCATCTGAAAAAAGTATAAAATCCAGAAAGGCAGGACAGGCCATGGAGAACTGGGAGCCTTGTTATGCTGATGGGCGGGATGTAAATTGCCAGCAGCCACTCTGGAGAAGTGTATGGTGTTTCCTGAAACATCCAAAAAACAAAGCAACAGAGCCTAGGGCACTTCAACTTATGGTCCTATAGCTTAGGGAAATTAAAATCAAAAAGACACAGCCACCCCAAAGTTTGGGAGGGCTCTGTTTACAAGAACCCCGTTTACCGTACAAGTTCAATATCACAGAAAGCGAAAAATGGATAAAGAAGTTGTGGTACTTACGTACAATGCAATATCACTCAGCAATGAAATCTATGTCATCAGGCCCGTAGCAGCATAATGAGTGGATTCAGGTACAATGATTCTAAGTGAAATAAGTCACACAGAAAAAGGAACATCATATGGTATCACTACTACACGGAATGTAAACTTGGCTACACAAGAACTGAATTACAAAACAGAACAGGGTGTCAAATGTAGAAAACCAACTTATGCTTGCTTAAGGGGAAAGGTGCGTTGGGGTGCTGCATAAAACCAGAGATTGAAATTAGCACAGATACCGTTCCATAAGCCAAATATGTAATAGACAAGAGCTACTCCTTGCTCAACGAAGTGGACTCAACACCCCATATTAAACGCCTAAGAATATACCTGACTAGTAAGAATCTACCTGACTAGTAAGAATCTTAAAACCTATGGATTTATATGTCTCCGAAAGAGAATCAAGCGTGTGTACAGCGGCATAAACGCAGCAGTGATAGGACTGGAGAGGTTCGGTGAGCAAATACAGACCCTTTGAAGTCATATTGCATGGTACCCATTCCATGGGTCTCAACTCTCCAGGTTTAAGGGATTCTTCCTTCAGCTAAAACATGCATGTGGAACCCAGAGTATGATCCACCATGTGATCGGGAAACGTGTTCAAATGTGTCTCAGTTTTCGTCCCCTGGTACTCGGGTGCAACATTCCAGACGCTTTACTAACACTCTCCCCACTTGGAGAGTCTGTGCCTTTAACCTCCTGTTTGGCCCAGTTTGCAATTTCTGTGGAAAATGAACAGGAATAGGGAGAACCAATGAGAGAGTAGATGGAGGTGTCCGGACGGGCAAATTTAACTCTCATTTCCCACCAGGAAGAGGAATTAACCAAAGTCTCAACATACTGTGCCGGAACTAAACTAGGGCCTGAAGCAATCCTGCGGTGTTGCGGCCAGCTCACAAGAAAGCGAGTTGAAGAAAGGAGCTCAGGGACACTGTAATTCACAATCCTGCAGAGTTATAAATGACAGCTATCTTCCAAAAATATATTGAAGTAAGGCTGCCAAGAGGAGTTGAAAGGGGGGCAGAATTGCAGGAAACCGATTTCAGGAGGTAGACTGGAATTGCATGTAAAGCATAGGAAAATAGGCAGAACGTCCACAATGATGCACTTGGCTAAAAAGGGCATATGCGTTTTTTCCTGAATATACTCAGGAAAAAACGCATACGCCCTTTTTGGCCAACCAAGCAAGCTTGCAAAGGAAATCTGCACTACAATGAAGTCTCACTGCCCCCCGGTCAAAAGGGCCATCTGAAAAAAGTGTAAAATCCAGAAAGGCAGGACAGGCCATGGAGAACTGGGAGCCTTGTTATGCTGATGGGCGGGATGTAAATTGCCAGCAGCCACTCTGGAGAAGTGTATGGTGTTTCCTGAAACATCCAAAAAACAAAGCAACAGAGCCTAGGGCACTTCCACTTATGGTCCTATAGCTTAGGGAAATTAAAATCAAAAAGACACAGCCACCCCAAATTTTGGGACGGCTCTGTTTACAAGAACCTCGTTTACGGTACAAGTTCAATATCACAGAAAGCGAAAAATGGGTAAAGAAACTGTGGTACTTACGTACAATGCAATATCACTCAGCAATGAAATCTATGTCATCAGGCCCGTAGCAGCATAATGAGTGGATTCAGGTACGATGATTCTAAGTGAAATTAGTCACACAGAAAAAGAAACATCATAAGATATCACTAATACACGGAATGTAAACTTGTCTACACAAGAACTGAATTACAAAACAGAACAGGGTGGCAAATGTAGAAAACCAACTTATGCTTGCTTAAGGGGACGGGTGAGTTGGGGTGCTGCATAAAACCAGAGATTGAAATTAGCACAGATACCGTTCCATAAGCCAAATATGTAATAGACAAGAGCTACTCCTTGCTCAACGAAGTGGACTCAACACCCCATATTAAACGCCTAAGAATATACCTGACTAGTAAGAATCTACCTGACTAGTAAGAATCTTAAAACCTATGGATTTATATGTCTCCGAAAGAGAATCAAGCGTGTGTACAGTGGCATAAACGCAGCAGTGATAGGATTGCTGAGGTTCGGTGAGCAAATGCAGACCCTTTGAAGTCATATTGCATGGTACCCATTCCATGGGTCTCAACTCTCCCTGTTTAAGGGATTCTTCCTTCAGCTAAAACATGCATGTGGAACCCAGAGTATGATCCACCGTGTGATCGGAAAACGTGTTCAAATGTGTCTCAATTTTCGTTTCCTGGTACTCGGGTGCAACATTCCAGACGCTTTACTAACACTCTCCCCACTTGGAGAGTCAGTGCCTTTAACCTCCTGTTTGGCCCAGTTTGCAATTTCTGTGGAAAATGAACAGGAATAGGGAGAACCAATGAGAGACTAGGTGGAGGTGTCTGGACGGGCAAATTTAACTCTCATTTCCCACCAGGAAGAGTAATTAACCAAAGGCTCAGCATGCCGTGCCTGATCCAAACTAGGGCCTGAAGCAATCCTGCGGTGTTGCGGCCAGCTCACAAGAAAGCGAGTTGAAGAAAGGTGCTCAGGGGCACTGTAATTCACAAACCTGCAGAGTTATAAATGACAGCTGTCTTCCAAAAATATATTGAAGTAAGGCAGCCAAGAGGAGTTGAAAGCCGGGCAGAATTGCAGGAAACCGATTTCAGGAGGTAGACTGGAATTGCATGTAAAGCATAGGAAAAGAGGCAGAACGTCCACAATGATGCACTTGGCCAAAAAGGGCGTATGCGTTTTTTCCTGAATATATTCAGGAAAAAACGCATACGCCCTTTTTGGCCAACCAAGCAAGCTTGCAAAGGAAATCTGCACTACAATGAAGTCTCACTGCCCCCCAGTCAAAAGGGCCATCTGAAAAAAGTGTAAAATCCAGAAAGGCAGGACAGGCCATGGAGAACTGGGAGCCTTGTTATGCTGATGGGCGGGATGAAAATTGCCAGCAGCCACTCTGGAGAAGTGTATGGTGTTTCCTGAAACATCCAAAAAACAAAGCAACAGAGCCTAGGGCACTTCCACTTATGGTCCTATAGCTTAGGGAAATTAAAATCAAAAAGACACAGCCACCCCAAAGTTTGGGACGGCTCTGTTTACAAGAACCTCGTTTACGGTACAAGTTCAATATCACAGAAAGCGAAAAATGGATAAAGAAGTTGTGGTACTTACGTACAATGCAATATCACTCAGCAATGAAATCTATGTCATCAGGCCCGTAGCAGCATAATGAGTGGATTCAGGTACGATGATTCTAAGTGAAATAAGTCACACAGAAAAAGAAACATCATAAGATATCACTAATACACGGAATGTAAACTTCGCTTCACAAGAACTGAATTACAAAACAGAACAGGGTGTCAAATGGAGAAAACCAACTTATGCTTGCTTAAGGGGTAAGGTGAGTTGGGGTGCTGCATAAAACCAGAGATTGAAATGAGCACAGATACCGTTCCATAAGCCAAATATGTAATAGACAAGAGCTACTCCTTGCTCAACGAAGTGGACTCAACACCCCATGTTAAACGCCTAAGAATATACCTGACTAGTAAGAATCTTAAAACCTATGGATTTATATGTCTCCGAAAGAGAATCAAGCGTGTGTACAGCGGCATAAACGCAGCAGTGATAGGACTGTTGAGGTTCGGTGAGCAAATGCAGACCCTTTGAAGTCATATTGCATGGTACCCATTCCATGGGTCTAAACTCTCCAGATTTAAGGGATTCTTCCTTCAGCTAAAACATGCATGTGGAACCCAGAGTATGATCCACAGTGTGATAGGCAAACGTGTTCAAATGTGTCTCAGTTTTCGTCCCCTGGTACTCGGGTGCAACATTCCAGACGCTTTACTAACACTCTCCTCACTTGGAGAGTCAGTGCCTTTAATCTCCTGTTTGGCCCAGTTTGCAATTTCTGTGGAAAATGAACAGGAATAGGGAGAACCAATGAGAGACTAGGTGGAGGTGTCCGGACGGGCAAATTTAACTCTCATATCCGACCAGGAAGAGGAATTAACCAAAGGCTCAGCGTGCCATGCCGGAACCACACTAGGGCCAGAAGCAATCCTGCGGTGTTGCGGCCAGCTCACAAGAAAGCGAGTTGAAGAAAGGAGCTCAGGGACACTGTAATTCACAAACCTGCAGAGTTATAAATGACAGCTATCTTCCAAAAATATATTGAAGTAAGGCTGCCAAGAGGAGTTGAAAGGGGGGCAGAATTGCAGGAAACCGATTTCATGAGGTAGACTGGAATTGCATGTAAAGCATAGGAAAAGAGGCAGAACGTCCACAATGATGCACTTGGCCAAAAAGGGCGTATGCGTTTTTTCCTGAATATATTCAGGAAAAAACGCATACGCCCTTTTTGGTCAACCAAGCAAGCTTGCAAAGGAAATCTGCACTACAATGAAGTCTCAATGCCCCCCGGTCAAAAGGGCCATCTGAAAAAAGTGTAAAATCCAGAAAGGCAGGACAGGCCATGGAGAACTGGGAGCCTAGTTATGCTGATGGGCGGCATGTAAATTGCCAGCAGCCACTCTGGAGAAGTGTATGGTGTTTCCTGAAACATCCAAAAAACAAAGCAACAGAGCCTAGGGCACTTCCACTTATGGTCCTATAGCTTAGGGAAATTAAAATCAAAAAGACACAGCCACCCCAAAGTTTGGGACGGCTCTGTTTACAAGAACCTCGTTTACGGTACAAGTTCAATATCACAGAAAGCGAAAAATGGATAAAGAAGTTGTGGTACTTACGTACAATGCAATATCACTCAGCAATGAAATCTATGTCATCAGGCCCGTAGCAGCATAATGAGTGGATTCAGGTACGATGATTCTAAGTGAAATAAGTCACACAGAAAAAGAAACATCATAAGATATCACTACTACACGGAATGTAAACTTGGCTACACAGGAACTGAATTACAAAACAGAACAGGGTGTCAAATGTAGAAAACCAACTTATGCTTGCTTAAGTGGAAAGGTGAGTTGGGGTGCTGCATAAAACCAGAGATTGAAATTAGCACAGATACCGTTCCATAAGCCAAATATGTAATAGAAAAGAGCTACTCCTTGCTCAACGAAGTGGACTCAACACCCCATATTAAACGCCTAACAATATACCTGACTAGTAAGAATCTTAAAACCTATGGATTTATATGTCTCCGAAAGAGAATCAAGCGTGTGTACAGCGGCATAAACGCAGCAGTGATAGGACTGCTGAGGTTCGGTGAGCAAATGCAGACCCTTTGAAGTCATATTGCATGGTACCCATTCCATGGGTCTCAACTCTCCATGTTTAAGGGATTCTTCCTTCAGCTAAAACATGCATGTGGAACCCAGAGTATGATCCACCGTGTGATCGGGAAACGTGTTCAAATGTGTCTCAGTTTTCGTCCCCTGGTACTCGGGTGCAACATTCCAGACGCTTTACTAACACTCTCCCCACTTGGAGAGTCAGTGCCTTTAACCTCCTGTTTGGCCCAGTTTGCAATTTCTGTGGAAAATGAACAGGAATAGGGAGAACCAATGAGAGACTAGCTGGAGGTGTCCGGACGGGCAAATTTAACTCTCATTTCCCACCAGGAAGAGGAATTAACCAAAGGCTCAGCATGCCGTGCCGGAACCAAACTTGGGCCTGAAGCAATCCTTTGGTGTTGCGGCCAGCTCACAAGAAACGAGTTGAAGAAACGAGCTCAGGGGCACTGTAATTCACAAACCTGCAGAGTTTTAAATGACAGCTATCTTCCAAAAATATATTGAAGTAAGGCTGCCAAGAGGAGTTGAAAGCGGGCAGAATTGCAGGAAACCGATTTCAGGAGGTAGACTGGAATTGCATGTAAAGCATAGGAAAAGAGGCAGAACGTCCACAATGATGCACTTGGCCAAAAAGGGCGTATGCGTTTTTTCCTGAATATATTCAGGGAAAAAAGCATACGCCCTTTTTGGCCAACCAAGCAAGCTTGCAAAGGAAATCTGCACTACAATGAAGTCTCACTTCCCCCTGGTCAAAAGGGCCATCTGAAAAAAGTATAAAATCCAGAAAGGCAGGACAGGCCATGGAGAACTGGGAGCCTTGTTATGCTGATGGGCGGGATGTAAATTGCCAGCAGCCACTCTGGAGAAGTGTATGGTGTTTCCTGAAACATCCAAAAAACAAAGCAACAGAGCCTATGGCACTTCCACTTATGGTCCTATAGCTTAGGGAAATTAAAATAAAAAAGACACAGCCACCCCAAAGTTTGGGACGGCTCTGTTTACAAGAACCCCGTTTACCGTACAAGTTCAATATCACAGAAAGCGAAAAATGGATAAAGAAGTTGTGGTACTTACGTACAATGCAATATCACTCAGCAATGAAATCTATGTCATCAGGCCCGTAGCAGCATAATGAGTGGATTCAGGTACAATGATTCTAAGTGAAATAAGTCACACAGAAAAAGGAACATCATATGTTATCACTACTACACGGAATGTAAACTTGGCTACACAAGAACTGAATTACAAAACAGAACAGGGTGTCAAATGTAGAAAACCAACTTATGCTTGCTTAAGGGGAAAGGTGAGTTGGGGTGCTGCATAAAACCAGAGATTGAAATGAGCACAGATACCGTTCCATAAGCCAAATATGTAATAGACAAGAGCTACTCCTTGCTCAACGAAGTGGACTCAACACCCCATATTAAACGCCTAAGAATATACCTGACTAGTAAGAATCTACCTGACTAGTAAGAATCTTAAAACCTATGGATTTATATGTCTCCGAAAGAGAATCAAGCGTGTGTACAGCGGCATAAACGCAGCAGTGATAGGATTGGTGAGGTTCGGTGAGCAAATGCAGACCCTTTGAAGTCATATTGCATGGTACCCATTCCATGGGTCTCAACTCTCCATGTTTAAGGGATTCTTCCTTCAGCTAAAACATGCATGTGGAACCCAGAGTATGATCCACCATGTGGTCGGAAAACGTGTTCAAATGTGTCTCAGTTTTCGTCCCCTGGTACTCGGGTGCAACATTCCAGACGCTTTACTAACACTCTCCCCACTTGGAGAGTCAGTGCCTTTAACCTCCTGTTTGGCCCAGTTTGCAATTTCTGTGGAAAATGAACAGGAATAGGGAGAACCAATGAGAGACTAGGTGGGGGTGTCCGGACGGGCAAATTTAACTCTCATTTCCCACCAGGAAGAGGAATTAACCAAAGGCTCAGCATGCCGTGCCGGAACCAAACTAGGGCCTGAAGCAATCCTGCGGTGTTGCGGCCAGCTCACAAGAAAGCGAGTTGAAGAAAGGAGCTCAGGGGCACTGTAATTCACAAACCTGCAGAGTTATAAATGACAGCTATCTTCCAAAAATATATTGAATTAGGATGCCAAGAGGAGTTGAAAGCAGGGCAGAATTGCAGGAAACCGATTTCAGGAGGTAGACTGGAATTGCATGTAAAGCATAGGAAAAGAGGCAGAACGTCCACAATGATACACTTGGCCAAAAAGGGCGTATGCGTTTTTTCCTGAATATATTCAGGAAAAAACGCATACGCCCTTTTTGGCCAACCAAGCAAGCTTGCAAAGGAAATCTGCACTACAATGAAGTCTCACTGCCCCCCGGTCAAAAGGGCCATCTGAAAAAAGTGTAAAATCCAGAAAGGCAGGACAGGCCATTGAGAACTGGGAGCCTTGTTATGCTGATGGGCGGGATGTAAATTGCCAGCAGCCACTCTGGAGAAGTGTATGGTGTTTCCTGAAACATCCAAAAAACAAAGCAACAGAGCCTAGGGCACTTCCACTTATGGTCCTATAGCTTAGGGAAATTAAAATCAAAAAGACACAGCCACCCCAAAGTTTGGGACGGCTCTGTTTACAAGAACCTCGTTTAAGGTACAAGTTCAATATCACAGAAAGCGAAAAATGGATAAAGAAATTGTGGTACTTACGTACAATGCAATATCACTCAGCAATGAAATCTATGTCATCAGGCCCGTAGCAGCATAATGAGTGGATTCAGGTACGATGATTCTAAGTGAAATTAGTCACACAGAAAATGAAACATCATAAGATATCACTAATACATGGAATGTAAACTTGGCTACACAAGAACTGAATTACAAAACAGAACAGGGTGTCAAATGTAGAAAACCAACTTATGCTTGCTTAAGGGGACGGGTGAGTTGGGGTGCTGCATAAAACCAGAGATTGAAATGAGCACAGATACCGTTCCATAAGCCAAATATGTAATAGACAAGAGCTACTCCTTGCTCAACGAAGTGGACTCAACACCCCATATTAAACGCCTAAGAATATACCTGACTAGTAAGAATCTACCTGACTAGTAAGAATCTTAAAACCTATGGATTTATATGTCTCCGAAAGAGAATCAAGCGTGTGTACAGCGGCATAAACGCAGCAGTGATAGGATTTTGAGGTTCGGTGAGCAAATGCAGACCCTTTGAAGTCATATTGCATGGTACCCATTCCATGGGTCTCAACTCTCCATGTTTAAGGGATTCTTCCTTCAGCTAAAACATGCATGTGGAACCCAGAGTATGATCCACCATGTGGTCGGAAAACGTGTTCAAATGTGTCTCAGTTTTCGTCCCCTGGTACTCGGGTGCAACATTCCAGACGCTTTACTAACACTCTCCCCACATGGAGAGTCAGTGCCTTTAACCTCCTGTTTGGCCCAGTTAGCAATTTCTGCGGAAGATGAACAGGAATAGGGAGAACCAATGAGAGATTAGGTGGAGGTGTCCGGACGGGCCAATTTAACTCTCATTTCCCACCAGGAAGAGGAATTAACCAAAGGCTCAGCATGCCGTGCCGGAACAAAACTAGGGCCTGAAGCAATCCTGCGGTGTTGCGGCCAGCTAACAAGAAAGCGAGTTGAAGAAAGGAGCTCAGGGGCACTGTAATTCACAAACCTGCAGAGTTTTAAATGACAGCTATCTTCCAAAAATATATTGAAGTAAGGTTGCCAAGAGGAGTTGAAAGCGGGCAGAATTGCAGGAAACCGATTTCAGGAGGTAGACTGGAATTGCATGTAAAGCATAGGAAAAGAGGCAGAACGTCCACAATGATGCACTTGGCCAAAAAGGGCGTATGCGTTTTTTCTTGAATATATTCAGGAAAAAACGCATAAGCCCTTTTTGGCCAACCAAGCAAGCTTGCAAAGGAAATCTGCACTACAATGAAGTCTCACTGCCCCCCGGTCAAAAGGGTCATCTGAAAAAAGTGTAAAATCCAGAAAGGCAGGACAGGCCATGGAGAACTGGGAGCCTTGTTATGCTGATGGGCGCGATGTAAATTGCCAGCAGCCACTCTGGAGAAGTGTATGGTGTTTCCTGAAACATCCAAAAAACAAAGCAACAGAGCCTAGGGCACTTCCACTTATGGTCCTATAGCTTAGGGAAATTAAAATCAAAAAGACACAGCCAACCCAAAGTTTGGAACGCCTCTGTTTACAAGAACCTCGTTTACGGTACAAGTTCAATATCACCGAAAGCGAAAAATGGATAAAGAAGTTGTGGTACTAACGTACAATGCAATATCACTCAGCAATGAAATCTATGTCATCAGGCCCGTAGCAGCATAATGAGTGGATTCAGGTACAATGATTCTAAGTGAAATAAGTCACACAGAAAAAGGAACATCATATGGTATCACTACTACACGGAATGTAAACTTGGCTACACAAGAACTGAATTACAAAACAGAACAGGGTGTCAAATGTAGAAAACCAACTTATGCTTGCTTAAGGGGAAAGGTGAGTTGGGGTGCTGCATAAAACCAGAGATTGAAATTAGCACAGATACCGTTCCATAAGCCAAATATGTAATAGACAAGAGCTACTCCTTGCTCAACAAAGTGGACTCAACACCCCATATTAAACGCCTAAGAATATACATGACTAGTAAGAATCTTAAAACCTATGGATTGATATGTCTCCGAAAGAGAATCAAGCGTGTGTACAGCGGCATAAACGCAGCAGTGATAGGACTGGTGAGGTTCGGTGAGCAAATGCAGACCCTTTGAAGTCATATTGCATGGTACCCATTCCATGGGTCTCAACTCTCCATGTTTAAGGGATTCTTCCTTCAGCTAAAACATGCCTGTGGAACCCAGAGTATGATCCACTGTGTGATCGGGAAACGTGTTCAAATGTGTCTCAGTTTTCGTCCCCTGGTACTCGGGTGCAACATTCCAGACGCTTTACTAACACTCTCCCCACTTGGAGAGTCAGTGCCTAAAACCTCCTGTTTGGCCCAGTTTGGAATTTCTGTGGAAAATGAACAGGAATAGGGAGAACCAATGAGAGACTAGGTGGAGGTGTCTGGACGGGCAAATTTAACTCTCATTTCCCACCAGGAAGAGTAATTAACCAAAGGCTCAGCATGCCGTGCCTGATCCAAACTAGGGCCTGAAGCAATCCTGCGGTGTTGCGGCCAGCTCACAAGAAAGCGAGTTGAAGAAAGGTGCTCAGGGGCACTGTAATTCACAAACCTGCAGAGTTATAAATGACAGCTGTCTTCCAAAAATATATTGAAGTAAGGCAGCCAAGAGGAGTTGAAAGCCGGGCAGAATTGCAGGAAACCGATTTCAGGAGGTAGACTGGAATTGCATGTAAAGCATAGGAAAAGAGGCAGAACGTCCACAATGATGCACTTGGCCAAAAAGGGCGTATGCGTTTTTTCCTGAATATATTCAGGAAAAAACGCATACGCCCTTTTTGGCCAACCAAGCAAGCTTGCAAAGGAAATCTGCACTACAATGAAGTCTCACTGCCCCCCGGTCAAAAGGGCCATCCGAAAAAAGTGTAAAATCCAGAAAGGCAGGACAGGCCATGGAGAACTGGGAGCCTTGTTATGCTGATGGGCGGGATGAAAATTGCCAGCAGCCACTCTGGAGAAGTGTATGGTGTTTCCTGAAACATCCAAAAAACAAAGCAACAGAGCCTAGGGCACTTCCACTTATGGTCCTCTAGCTTAGGGAAATTAAGATCAAAAAGACACAGCCACCCCAAAGTTTGGGACGGCTCTGTTTACAAGAATCTCGTTTACGGTACAAGTTCAATATCACAGAAAGCGAAAAATGGATAAAGAAGTTGTGGTACTTACGTACAATGCAATATCACTCAGCAATGAAATCTATGTCATCAGGCCCGTAGCAGCATAATGAGTGGATTCAGGTACGATGATTCTAAGTGAAATAAGTCACACAGAAAAAGAAACATCATAAGATATCACTAATACACGGAATGTAAACTTGGCTACACAAGAACTGAATTACAAAACAGAACAGGGTGTCAAATGTAGAAAACCAACTTATGCTTGCTTAACGGGACGGGTGAGTTGGGGTGCTGCATAAAACCAGAGATTGAAATTAGCACAGATACCGTTCCATAAGCCAAATATGTAATAGACAAGAGCTACTCCTTGCTCAACGAAGTGGACTCAACACCCCATATTAAACACCTAAGAATATACATGACTAGTAAGAATCTTAAAACCTATGTTTTTATAAGTCTCCGAAAGAGAATCAAGCGTGTGTACAGCGGCATAAACGCAGCAGTGATAGGACTGGTGAGGTTCGGTGAGCAAATGCAGACCCTTTGAAGTCATATTGCATGGTACCCATTCCATGGGTCTCAACTCTCCAGGTTTAAGGGATTCTTCCTTCAGCTAAAACATGCATGTGGAACCTAGAGTATGATCCACCGTGTGATCGGAAAACGTGTTCAAATGTGTCTCAGTTTTCGTCCCCTGGTACTCGGGTGCAACATTCCAGACGCTTTACTAACACTCTCCCCACTTGGAGAGTCAGTGCCTAAAACCTCCTGTTTGGCCCAGTTTGCAATTTCTGTGGAAAATGAACAGGAATAGGGAGAACCAATGAGAGACTAGGTGGAGGTGTCTGGACGGGCAAATTTAACTCTCATTTCCCACCAGGAAGAGGAATTAACCAAAGGCTCAGCATGCCGTGCCGGAACCAATCTAGGGCCTGAAGCAATCCTGCGGTGTCGTGGCCAGCTCACAAGAAAGCGAGTTGAAGAAAGGAGCTCAGGGTCACTGTAATTCACAAACCTGCAGAGTTATGAATGACAGCTATCTTCCAAAAATATATTGAAGTTAGGCTACCAAGAGGAGTTGAAAGCGGGACAGAATTGCAGGAAACCGATTTCAGGAGGTACACTGGAATTGCATGTAAAGCATAGGAAAAGAGGCAGAACGTCCACAATGATGCACTTGGCCAAAAAGGGCGTATGCGTTTTTTCCTGAATCTATTCAGGAAAAAAACGCATACGCCCTTTTTGGCCAACCAAGCAAGCTTGCAAAGGAAATCTGCACTACAATGAAGTCTCACTGCCCCCTGGTCAAAAGGGACATCTGTAAAAAGTGTAAAATCCAAAAAGGCAGGACAGGCCATGGAGAACTGGGAGCCTTGTTATGCTGATGGGCGGGATGTAAATTGCCAGCAGCCACTCTGGAGAAGTGCATGGTGTTTCCTGAAACATCCAAAAAACAAAGCAACAGAGCCTAGGGCACTTCCACTTATGGTCCTATAGCTTAGGGAAATTAAAATCAAAAAGACACAGCCACCCCAAAATTTGGGACGGCTCTGTTTATAAGAACCTCGTTTACGGTACAAGTTCAATATCACAGAAAGCGAAAAATGGATAAAGAAGTTGTGGTACTTACGTACAATGCAATATCACTCAGCAAAAAATCTATGTCATCAGGCCCGTAGCAGCATAATGAGTGGATTCAGGTACGATGATTCTAAGTGAAATAAGTCACACAGAAAAAGAAACATCATAAGATATCACTACTACACGGAATGTAAACTTGGCTACACAAGAACTGAATTACAAAACAGAACAGGGT